>NC_091460.1:107049312-107147602 GCF_027789765.1 Dendropsophus ebraccatus
TTTTTCTGGATTTGATGCGACCAGAAATTTAGCATTTTGGAATTTTTTGGGGTTCTGGCGTACTTCTGTGGCTCCAGGCTCTCTGACGTCCCGCTAATCCAATCAGTGGTTGAGACGGAACAGCGCATCGATTGGCTGAGCGGGACGTCAGGGAACCGGGAGCCACAGAAGTACACCAGAGCGTGGACTGGTAAAGTATTCACCAGACCACAGCAGGTTAAGGGGGGTGGGGTGTCAATAAGGTGGGGCCTAGGGCATCTGTGCTCATGCAGCTCCTTTCTTCTTTTTTGGGATGCCCCAGGGCTAGCTCAGGGGATTGCTGAAAAAGAAGAAAGACAGGAGAAAGGCGCTATAGGCCTATGGCACAGATGTTCTAGGCCCCGCCTTATTTACATTCTGCCTCGCCAGACACCAGAAATGCCATGATGAAGTCTAAAAAACGGTACTGGCGGTTTGGTAGGGGCGGCGGGCATTATAGATTTGCTTTAAGGATTCATACAGGATTTCCATTAGGACTGATGATATACTAGTTAAATAACTCCATAGTTGACGTTCTAGTTGAACTGGGAAAGTATGCAGTACATATCTTGGATATGTACACTGCTAACGGCACAGGAACGGTGCCAAAGAGGAAGGTAGGAGACATACCTTCCTCCTCGGCATCCTGTGTGCTCTCTCCAAGTATGAGAGTTGTAAGTTGTGCAAGTTTGAAGCTGTGTTTTCCACCTAGAAAATGTATAGGGCAACGTTGGATATCTACAAGTCAGTTGTCTCCCCCACCAACCCCCCCCCTCCCCCCGCGAGAAGTTAAGACCATCTTGGGTGTAAAGAACCAGGAAGCAACAGTGCCCCAGACTAGTTCATGGTAGATATATTACCAATAAATTACCAAGAAAGCATAGTGGTGGATTCTGTTAGAATAAGAAGGACAATGTCTGCAAATGCCATTAGAGATGTGCTTGGATGCTATAAATGAGGGTTATTATTCATCAAATAATGCATTGAAAACAAATAAACTATGGTCATGATAACTGTTTAAATATATGTTTGTTTTAGGATTAAAGCAACTTTTTGGCTTTAAAAGCAATTTTTCTGAAGGAATCGTTTTCATAATGATATAGTAGCAGAGTTGTGGTGTTGGGGAATGTGTGTTAAAGATTCTTCAGCATCTGCTATATTAATTAGCCACAAGGGAGCTCTCAATTGAAGTACTCTGTCATGAACAATTCATTGGTGTTATTTCATTCTAAAAAAAAGTCATTGTTGTAGGTAGTGGATTTTTGTATCAAATATTTAAAATCGCTGCATGTCAACAACTCAATGTTGACAAATCAATGAGTTGGATGCTAAAGAAACCACACCTGTGCACAATGTCCAAAACTGCCAAATGCCTCTGCGATATCTGAAAAATTGGGTAGTTATTGATCACTTTTCTCACAACCGCGAAGATTCAGGCTGCCCAGCAGAATCTGCTTGAAGTCTCTACACAGATTTCAAAGTGTGAACGTACCCTTACACTGAAAGTAGTCCTTAATGACATTGGCATGTTTGGGGTCATACTCCTGCTGAAGAATAAAGATTTTGTCCTGATTGGGGGTTCTTACTTTGCAGAATTAGTTTCACACTTGCCTAAACTTTTTGCACAGTGCAGAGGCTTCATAGTTGGCATGTTACAACTATCACAAAGCAGGTTACAGTAAATGTGTACCATGTTTTAAATGAACATGGATGCAAATAGTGTAGGTGCCATTAAAAGAGAAGAAGAAACAGTAAGACAGCGGTTCTTTATTGAACCCTTGCTTCCTGTTAGTAGATTTTTTGGTCATGGCAGTCTGCACCAGACCCAGGGAATCTATGCCACATAATCCCCTGGATGGGAATCATGCAGGGACTTCAAATTAGCCTGAAAATTGACACATACTTACCCTCTTAGTATTATCCCAGTGCGCACTGCTACCAGGTGTACTGAAAAAAGCCAGGTCTAAAGTATTAAACATAATGCTCTGGATCTAGGCGGCTTCAAGCTGGTGTTGTTAGGAACAGAAAAGCCAAACTCCTTGGTCCTTCTAATCCTGGTAATACTAGGCTGCTACTGCCTGCTTTGTATATGGCCTGTATAGAAAACTAGGGGCACCTCTTGCTTTTGATCCCCGCTGCAGAGCAGATACCTCTGTGTAACAATAAAACATTTGTTTATGAATACATAATTTCCAGCATCTGAGTACCAAGTTCTTGATCCTGTGTAACCATAAAAGATTTTGAGGATTTATATACAGACAATCTGCATCAGTAGCATGCTCCAAAAATAATGGCAAAACTTAATGACAAAAAAAGTTTTTGCTGAGGTTCTGTTGAAGTCGGTGCTTGTTTTTAATTTATTTTTCCAGCGGGACATATTTTTCTACAATACAATTTTTCTGGTCAATACATTAATTATAGTTGTTGAACCCCTTTCCTGTTTTTGACCTGTGATGAAAACGTTAAGGTTAAAGTGTTATCCCGTGATAATTACTGGATGGGTAAAAATTAAACAAACTGGTGGTGGGGTCTGACTGCTAGGACTTCTATCCATCATAAAAGTGTGGGGGGGGGGTTCCTTGTCCCCTGAGTTAGGGCCCTATGACACGGAGCGATAATCTGCCGAATCAGGCTGATTTAGCAGATCATCGCTCCCTGTACTAAAGACAATGATCAGCTGATGACAAGGATCATCTACTGATTGTGTCACAGGGAGTGCATCAATACGTGTAATAGCAATGCACAATGTCTGAAATGATATGCCACTCAGCTGATCACTGGCCGTGGCACTGTCCTGGTAACGGCTGATCGGCCTGTCACTTCAGACACTGCTGGGAGAGGGCCGAAGCTAGCAGGACATCAGGGAGCATGGAGATGTATGTATAAGTTGAATATTATAAACTTATTAGGCAAGGGCTGCACGGACATCGCTAACGATATTTATACAGCCCTTGCTGCACGATTATCGGGCTGTATATGTAGGTTATGTAAGCTGCGAGTATGTAAGTCAACCCCCCGGCGGACAGAGCATACATCGCCTCCTCCCCACTCCGGCTTGCTTCGAGGGTTCTCGGCAGGATGTTCCGCTCTGCCAATCAGTGGCTGCGGTGGGGCAGCGCACTGATTGGCTCAGCGGGACAAGCAGAAGCCGGGAACCCCCGAAGCAAGCTGAAACTAGGAGGAGATGATGTATGCTCCGGCCTCCGGGGGGTTTAATAACATACTCACTGTAGGATGTCAATCCCACTGCAAGTATGTATTCTCATAGGGATGCACTGACACTGGATCCACAGTGGATTTCGCTGCAAATCTGCAGCGTGAAATCCGCTGTGGATCCGGTGTGTAAAGGCACCCTTAAGGTGGGAATACCCTTTAAGGCTATGTCCACACACTTTAAAATAAAATAAAAATCCCAGCATAATTTTGAGGCTAAAATATGGTTGTATTTTCAATACAATAATGTGCTCCGATGAAGTCAATGGGAAATAGTGCACACTATGTAGAATAACAACTATAACTGATTACAATCGTCCAAATAATGATTTACCAGCTCCTTTTGCAAAATACGGCTTTTTTTTTTTTTTCACCTGAAAATTACGACCCTATTTTGATATTTGTTTTTACTGTGTGTGAACATAGTCTAATGTAATAACAAAACACCACAAACTCTAGAAACTGATTGACGAAGCGTGGATTTTTATGTCAGTTTATATAAATAAAATACAATTACAAGGTAAGACGAAACATTTTGTTAGTAATGCATACGCACAAGTGGATCAATATTTCTTACATGTTGGCCCTATAAAATGTTGCCGTCTTTGTAGAAACACCTGTCAGATATAATCAGACATATTACTAAGTGAAGCAGAAATCAGTTGGCCCAAAAAATGAAATGGACCTGCTTGATTTCCCCTAATGGTACATAACATAAATGTGACGTTACAAAACTGTTAGACAGAAGTTAGAGGTTAATCCATCATGATAGGTTTTCATTTTCTTCCGTTCTGCGAATGTAACTTCAACAAGTCTATGAAAATTCAATGGTTTTTGTTTCAAATCAAGCACAACCTAGCATCCAACACCGCAATCCAACGGGGAGGTTTAAAAGTCAATTTTGCTGCATAAATAAATCAGAGGACAATACAAATACTTTTGTCACAGAAACAACATAACAAATGTAGTTTAAAGGTCATCAATTTAATGGCCGAATATTCCTCATATTCTTTTCTGTTGTTAGCTTTACTTTCTTGCAAAAAGTTTAAAGGTTTTATGATAGGAAAAAAAAAAAAAAAGTTAGGCTTAAAGGGTTTTCACTATGGAAATAGATGCCATTTTGCTAGAAAATGTCATCAACATTTTGATCAGTAGTAGTATTGTAATGAACACCTCCCCCCTCCTTCCCCAAAGGATGCCCCTAGAAAGTCCTTATCAAATACAAAAATAATAACTATCCTACTTACCTTCTTTCCGCTCTAATGCTGGCCGGGTCCTCTTCAGTCAGCTGTAGTCTATGCCGGAGCAGCGCAGGTGTTCTCCTTTAGGTGGCACATGATGAAATGACATCATCATGTGCTGCAGGAAAAGACTTGCATCACGTACAGTAGCAGTCAGTCCCTGATTTTGTAGTATGCTACAAAATATTCCTGTACATAGGACCTATTCTAGCTTTTCTGCAGCCTGAGACAAAAACTAAAATAGCTTTGCTTCAGTTCTTCATCACAGTCCTCCCACCCTGTCTACTCCCCTCCCCAATCACTCTTCCAGTTTCCTGCCCAAAGTTGTTTTGATAAAATCTTATTTCACTGCAGACTATTGCAAAATCTGTAAGCATGCAGCACCTGCTGCTTCATTCAGCACAAGGCAGCAAAATCTAACTAGAGGCGTCACAAATGGAATTATTTTACATAGGGAAAAGCGGATTTACAGTAGATACAAAGCAAAGCGATTCATTAGGATCGTCCGGCAGCTTGTCAGGCTGCTGGCTTTGAAGTCTGTGCCGCTCCGTGCTGCTTCTGTCAGTTTCCCAGGACTGGCTCCAGCTTTTCCCAGCACCCTGGGACAAACAGCATGGAGCAGCATGGACAAAACCAGCAGTCTGACAATCTGACGGCCAATCCTAATGCATCGCTTTGCTTCGTTTCTGCTGTAAATTTGCTCATCCCTAATTTTACATAGTAACTTTCTGGATCAAACCTGGACCTAAATGGATGAACTTGTTAATAGTTTCTCCCATGTTATGCAGTCTTGTTGTAGTTAGAGATGAACGAATTTACAGTATTAGGCCATGTTCACACTACGTAAAAGTATGGCCGTTGTTGCCAGCGTGGAACATTGCCTATTCCTCTATGGGATACCGGCCGGAGCGTATACACATAGTATAAGCACCGGCCAGGATCCCATGCCGGGCTGCAAAGAATTGACATGTCAGTTTTCTGCGGCCGCAATTCAGTGATTTGCGGCCGTAGGAAACCCTGTCAGTTCATACAATGAAGCGAGCGGCTCCTATGGGGAGTTCTGATGTGGACGCACGCTGATGCGCCCGCATCAGAACACTGCGGCCATAAAGATCATCTTAAATACCGCCCGGGATGATCTTAGCAGAGACCAGCCATTCCGTCACAGAACGGCCGGTCTCTTACAAAGTGTGAATATAGCCTTCAAGCGTAGCGCTTTGTTAGCTTAGCAGCCAGCCGCCCTTAAACTCTATTTCGCTCCATGTAACTCCGCTTTGGGTGCCTAGAAAAGCAGGATCCAGTCCTGGGAAACTGGAACAAGCCTCCCATGACTGGATGCAGCTTTTTCAGGCACCCAGGGCGGAGCGGCATGAAGTTCAAAGGCAGCCAACTGCTGAGCTAACAAAGCACCTTGTTTCATTATTACTGTAAATTGGCTCATCTCTAGTTGTAATGCATTGTGTTGCCTTAGCTTACATATATTTACAGCTTACGAAAACTTTCTGTAAAAGTATTGATTGTATAGTCATTAAGAATAAGGCAGGGAGAGTTCATTTTAATCTCTTCTGGGTGTAAACACAAGTTGTTACCATTTTTTCTGTGTGGAAAATAATTAGTACTGAGCAGAGTGCATGATGCTTGTTAAAATCCTGACAATGGAATATCTCCTGAACTATATTGCAACCGTTTCCACCACCCAACGCTTTTTGCATCTCATTGGCATTTTAGAACATTAATTGACTCATTATTCTAATTCATATTCAGGACAGGAAGTTGATTAAGGAAGGCAGATGCAGAATCTCCAGACACATTTGTATCTGCGTTGTTTGTCCCGGCAGTTTACTCGAGTTATTAGAATACTTAGTAAGCATTACTGCAGAGAAAACAGAAAATGTGTTTCACTAAATAGTTTTCTCGCAGGATTTTTTTTTCTGTCTTTTTATTTTCTTTACCATCTCATCCTGATGTTGTTCAGTACAGAATCAATTTCACTAAATTTCCAGCACAGTCCATTCTACAACATCAAAGGTAAAACGAAAACTAAATACATAGCATACTAAGTATATGTATGTTTATTTAAAATGTATGTCAATGAAAATGTTCTATTGCCATCTGCAAACAACATTCATATAGACATCAGGTATGTCAGAAATTGTTTATACAGAGATGAGTGGGCCCATATATATATATGTATGTATATCTTATCTTTTATTAAAAGTTCCATCCCTTTTGCTAACCAATTTTGACAACTAGATTAACTGATTAACTGATTCCCTGAAAACCCCTTATAAAAAATTTTTCCCACAAATTAGGCACTATGCCTTATTTTAGGGGCCGGGGGAGAGAAAGACATCCCCCCCGGACCTTCCTGCAATACTCTAATCATTGCCAGATGGGTGGAGAGGTGGGTCAATTGAGCGTCAGGTCATGTGTGCGGCCTTCTGCACTGGGTTGTGATTGCGACCTTTTGCCCTGGGTCATGCGTGCGACCTTTTGCCCTGGGTCATGCGTGCGGCCTTGTGCGCTGGGTCGTACGTGCTGGGTCGTATGCGCCGGGTCGTGCACGCAGCCATCGACCAAGCTGCCTGCGGCGCCAACAGTGGAGCTCCACGAGGGGATTAGGTGAGTCGTGGGTGGCAGTGGCTGTCGGTCGGTTTACAGAGGTTTTAGTAGCGTTTTGGTTAGGCAGGATTACTACAGAACCCAAAAGTCCTTTTCAGGGCTAAGATCAAGCGAAAAAGTCATCTCTGAATCCAAAGCACTTCTCAGTGCTAAGAAATAGATGATATAACAGCAGCAGCATCAGCAGGTGTATTCATTCCAGTACCTTGTGTGTACAAGGGACTTATAGTGTCACCACTAAGGGAACGTTATTCATATTGTTCCAGTAGCCAACTAAGGGCACCTGATATATACTGTTTCAGAAGCCCAGTAAAAGGCACGTGATACATATTGTTCCAGTAGCCCAGAAAAAGGCACGTCATACATACTGTTCCAGCAACGTTCGTACAGCATTAAGCGTGATGGAATTATGTATGTAACACTGCGCAAGAAACACGAACAAAATGTGTGAACATTGCCATAAATGTTCGTAAAGCGTTTGCAAATATTTTTCCTTCGTAACTGCAGAGAGTGGCATTATACTGTGATTTTGGGGTGTTAGGTGCACCCAGGCATGTTCCCCCTAATGTCCCAGTGTCATTCCGGAGGTGTTTGCATCGTTAAGGGAGGTTTTATGAGGGACTTGGTGACCTCCAAGTGGTCGAATTTTGTTTTCCAAGTGCCGCAAATTTTTTTCCCATAGACTATAATGGGATCCAATACTCGTTCGAATAGTCGAATATCGGTGCCTATTTGATTCGGATTCTCGAAAGTTGAATATTTCACTACTCGCTCATCTCTATTATAGAACAGCTGATATAGACATTATTGGTGAAAGAATGAATGTTAGTGTGTAAAATGTAAAAAGGAGCTAACAGTGTGCATTTTACCACATTCTTCACCCTCTGCTATAAAATAAATAATGAACATAAGAGAGAAAAAACACATATGAAAATGTGAAATCTGGTACTCACAATGCCAGCGCTGACCATAAGGGATAAAAAATATAATAATATACCAAACGCCCCAAATATTGAGGAGCAATGATAAATTTAATGAAACATTAGAAATGTAAGTATAAAAGGACAAATAGACAAATACGGGCCCCCTTGGAAGCATCCCATCGTTCATGGTACAGCCAGCTTAGCAGACCTTTACATTACACATTTTTTAATACGTATGATCTGATCCTGTGTGTGTGACCATGCCATTTTGATGTTGGAGAAACATACGTCTATCCCCTTGTCGGGGTTATATGCATTTGTATCAAGTGGCCACTAGGTGAGCGGCCATTTTGTTTATTCCCTGCTTGGTTCTCCTAGGATAACACACGAGGCGCCTGTACCCTCTCTTTTTTCTGCTTTCTTTTATAAAATAAATAAGACCTTCTACATCCATATGAAATCACTTGGGGTGTGGCCTTGCAATTTTATGAAATCACAGATTTTTGGGGGTAATTACTAACATTCAGCTGTACTGTTTGAAGAGGTAGTGTATGTACTGCAGCACTGTCCCATTAGAGTGAATGAGGGATTGTTAAAAAGAATCTGTCAGCACCTGGATCGGACCCCAGGTGCTTACAGTGTAGTGTAGGTCTCTGTCCCCTTGTGTGCATATTGCCAATGACGCAAGTACAGTTATTAGGAGGACACGACTGAGAGCTCTGCGGCGGAGACACGAATTTGTAAGTCGGCACGCGCAGTCCATGCCAGCAACGACCCATGCGCAGAAGACACCAGAGTGGAGTGGGAGGCCAGACACCGGTAAATATTCAGCAGAATTAGGGAGGAGGGAGAAGTGGTGAGGGGTGCCGAAGTACGGTACGAACGCCAAGCCAATACTCCTCTGTGACACTTGGTTACAGTTTTTTTGGCAACATTATATTAACTCTATAGCACTGATGGATTTAATACAGTCCGTATGTATGCACACAAGGGGACAAAGACCTACACTAAAAGTATCTTGCTCTACCACTACAGCAGTAGAGCAATTGCAAGTACAAGCCAATGTTAATATTGAAGGGGCTGTAGCTCTTGCATGAATGGTGGGGTACCTTCAAACAGCTAATCAGTGGGGCTGCCAGGAGTTGGACTACTGCTGAGTTGGCTGTGTTTCCACATATGTGTTTAAAATGTGTTCTGAACATAGTGGAAACCAACCTTCCCTTTCTCCCCCAGTAGCCATGTGATGTTGTCGGGCTTATCAGCAATTCAGCTATTTAGGGAGGAATGGAAGCTTGGTTTCCACCTTGTTTGTAATATATTCTGAACACATATAAGGAAACACAGCCATAATATTAATGTCCTATCAAAAGGCTAGATAAACCCTTTAAAGCTGATATACTGTACATAGTGGTTGGGCACCCAACTCTTATGCCTCAATGCCTCCATAGATATCTGTGATGGATTAGTTACTACTTTTCCAGAATTACCTTGACCAATCTCAGTCGAATACAGTCACTATAGTTTATACCCACAGTTTACACAGTCCATTCCAGGGTTACTGTTTCTTGCAGAATACTAATTCAAATTTTATTTGAACACACAGATCAGATGATATATGCACAAGCCAAAAAGACAGAAATGGCTGCACATCGCACCCATGGCTGACACGAAAGCTTGTGCAGCTACATTTAAAACCAACATCAGAAGTTAGTATATAATTTGGCCAAACCATATTGCCTCATGTACCACGTGCAGGTCTTCTGATACACATGAGTCCCTAACCAAACATCATCACTGTGCCGGTCAGCGACCACAATCCCCGCAAAACGTGCGCAAGCAGAGAAGAGGGACCACGGAATGGCCCCGTAACCCCATTGTCACAGGACCAGACCCAAATGGGCACCCCAAACCCCGCAGGCGCCACCGGCGGAAAAAGTGGACGCCAAGCAACACAAGTGTGAACAAGCTCTTACCTCTCTCCATTCCTCTGCAGGTAGAATGGGAGAATACTAGGAGATCCTCCCCTTATGTACACAGGTGCTTCCTGCTAATTTGGATCACATGGGTCTTACACAGCACGAGTGCTAGCCACAATGAAAAAGGGACATGTGACAAAAGGTCCTGTGACAATGGGGTTGCAGGGCCATTCCGTGGCCCCCCTTCTCTGCTTGCGCACGTTTTGCGGGGATTGTGGTCGCTGACCGGCACAGTGATGTTTTTTGGTTAGGGACTCATGTGTATCAGAAGACCTGCACGTGGTACATGAGGCAATATGGTTTGGCCAAATTATATACCAACTTCTGATGTTGGTTTTAAATGTAGCTGAATAAGCTTTCGTGTCAGCCATGGGTGCGATGTGCAGCCATTTCTGTCTTTTTGGCTTGTACACAGATCAGATGACTTTATCACGTTTACAAACTCGCAGCGGGATGAAAATTCTACACACAAACACAAGCAAACACACAGCGTAAAATCCGCTTAGCTTCCATTATGTGTTCTCTCACCCTTAGCCCCTATGTCTGACAAAAGATAGTTTATTATTTAAGTGCATTTCAAAAGTGCTATCAGTGCCATTGTATTTCAAAAAGTCACACATTTTTGCACAAAAACAGTGCAAACAATTGGAACAAAATAAGAAATACAAAAAAACGTGCAGGACCTTCAAATATTGCCCTAATTGTATCATGGTACCTCTTGGGCTACTCTCCACCATTTAGAGAATAACACAAGAACCCTCTCTCTCAGGAGGCATTCACGTACTCCATCTGTATGTCAGTAAACTAGCTTGAAGATTTAACCTTTTTCGGTGCTCCCGGCCTCATAATTGATCATGATGCTGGGAGTTTTGCATTCCAGTCCATAGCACATCCTATGTGCATGGACTATAGTGCTCCCATAGTCTCTGTCATGGATTTTGAAAATTAGACATCTCAAGGGGTCCTCTCTTCAGAAGGCCTCACTGTCACCCTGAACTTGCCCTGCACACACTTACAATTCCCTGACTTCTGTTACTTGAACTGATTCTCTAGGCGACTTAAGAATCTTGAGTGGGCTGCACTGACTGCATTGAATTATATACATAGTTACATTGCAGTGCACAAACTGTGCAAAACATCACAAAAATACCTTGCAAGGGAGTAAATGTAGACAACTGTCAGTTTACTGGACCATCAATGACAGAGGGGGGGGGGATAAAAAAATACTGTCATCAGAGGGGTTTCTGATGCTGGTCATTACAAATTGGTGCCTTTTGCAGAAAGCAGCTGCCACCCACCAAGTGTGCTGTGGGCCTGAGCCTGTGCGATACTCCCTAACCCCAAAAGTTACTGCATTTGTTTTTTTCAATACAGCTAAGTTATAAAAATGAAAATAAAAAGTCAATAAAGTGTCTAAAACAAAAAACTATTCTCTAAATAATTTTAAAAGATAAAAATAAAATTTTATGGATTCTAAAAATATTTCAAATATTACAGTCTAACTACTTGAAGGTCACCAAGTCCACAATGACACCTCAGGAAATGATGCCAACACCTCTGGAATGCATCTGGGACACCAAGGGAAGCATGCCTGGGTGCATTTAACTTTTGGGAGTCCCTTCCTACCCAAGGGCCTTATTACTCGGGACAATTATCATTTTCTAACTATTGTTCGCTAATTGTTCGCTAATCGTTTGCTGTAATTCCACATTCGTTCGCTCAAATTCCGCATTTGTTCACTACTTGTTCAGTGTAATTGCATATTGTTCATTGTTTTGCTGGGATCAGATGGAGTAAATGATCATAGTAACGTTTGCAATAACAATCAGAACTAACGACTATAGTTCTGTGTAATATGGTGAACAATTTCAGGTTAACGATAAACAATCTTGTCTGCAATCTCTGCTTTCTATACTTTTAACCCTAACAAGGGCTTTTGGGGGTCCCTTCCTACCTAATTTTACCTAAAAGCTAATTCTCTCCCTCTCTAGCTCCAACCAGCAAGTGACACGAATCTCAAATCACCAATTCATATACTCAGGAGGTGACATAGTTTAGCCAGCCATCACAGTTTTTTTTTTTAAAGTCTTGCCTATTCCTAGTGCCTGTCCCTCCCTCTCTGCATGTTTATTGGCTGAAAAAAGCGCCAGGGGGGTGGGAGGGAGAATCAAAATTTTACTGCATTTTAGTTCGAATATTAAAATAAAAACGAATAGCTCGAATAGCGTAGTATTTGATTGAATAGCTATTCGATCGAATACTATTCGCTCATCACTATTACTTAAGGCACACTCCATTGGTTCCGTAATTGGAGCATCTTGTGTTTGACGTAGGCAACCCTAAAGGCTATGCATACGAGGCTTATGCTGTCTTAAATTAGGGTAACAGAAACTGGTGACAGAAATGCTGAACAGAACATCATTCTGTTCAGCTGTTCTCCTAATATGCAGGCGAATGGAATTCGTGCGGCAACAATCCCTTCCCCGCCCTCCAGCTGCTGATTGACAGTTGACTGCCTATACACATCAATGATAAATAACTGCCAATCAGCAGCTGATATGTGGAGTTTGCTGATGCTCTTGAATATCTTGGACTACTGGGCTCATGCATTTAATGGAAAGGACTACTTATTCCCCAAGGGCAACAATCCCTTCCCCGCCTTCCAGCTGCTGGTTAACAGTTGACTGCTTATACACATCATTGATAAATAACTGCCAATAAGCAGCTGATGGGTGGAGTTTGCTGGTGCTCATGAATATCTAGGACTAGAGGGCTTATGCATGTAATGGAAAGGACTACTTATTGCCCATGTTATTCAGGAGCATATAACAATGTAAGTAATTCATAAAGCAGATTAACTCTACTGACAGAGTTTGTTTCAATGGGGAGGGCAGTATTAAACAGGCATTTATATTGCTTCTTAAAGGGAAACTTCAGATAGGGAAAATTATTTTTTATTAAAAGTACATTCAAAGTTATGTAGATGTCTCTACTTATAATATTACCATATCTGGGTGGTTCTGCCACACTGGTAGTTGACATATCCAGGAAGGGAAGAAAACTGGCCTCTCGACCAATCCACTTTTTCTCCTGCTCCCTTTGCACATAGATTATATGTCTCACATTGAGTTTGTTTGCTGAGCACAGGCTGATGATGCAGTCTTGACAGGGAGCAGGGCATGATGTCTCAGAAGGCTTGGCCAGATCTTGTCTCCCACCCCTCTGAGTGATTTACCATCTCTGACCAGCCTCTTTAGTCTACATCTGAGCAGATAAGCAGTGATAGAAGCAGCTGCTGCAACTTCACTGATTGTGCAAAAGTCTGCAGTGTAATTAGGGCTATGTTCACACATGTTGGAGTCTCATTGCAGTACTGCAGCATCTTCACAAAAATGATGCATGGGTTTTGCATGAGAAAGGCACCTATGGAATTAGGTGCCTAAACGTGTTGTGACGATTAAAAGTACCCTGTTGGACTATGTCTGAGGTGACTTATAATACCGCTCCGATCAATAAGTTTGCAATGTGGTTTTAGACCTGATGTGAATGTACACCTGCGCTCTGCCATACAGTGGATTTTACGAGGTTTGTGTGGTCCCTGAAGGAACTTACTCTCTTCTCTTGATTGCTCCTAACATTGGTACGGATGATCCTTGGCATTGCTGCTATTTTCTTTTCACAACCCTACCAGGTGACTGAATTGTGACATATTACTCTCGCTACTAACCCTTTAGAATCTTGCTGTATTGCACTAGGAGGTGCCCTTCTCCCCCTCTTTTTTTCTACAAAAAAGATGCAGTAACACAATTAAATAATGCTAAACGGCAGAGAGGATCAGAGCCGAAACTGTCAATCCCACCTGGACAAAAAACACAGCAGAAATAATCCATGTAACATAATATTGACTAAAGTCATTATTGTGGGGCTTAATTTCAAAGATAAAAGATCCTTGATCATAATACGTGCATGAGATGAAAAGAAAAAAATTACATTGAATTCAAAAAGTTCTTTACTTTATTTCAATATCGGTTTTACAGGTAGAGAATACAGTGCTCTGTGTGGTGTTACAGGTAGAGAATACAGTGTGCTGTGTGGTGTTACAGGTAGAGAATACAGCATGCTGTGTGGTGTTACAGGTAGAGAATAAAGCATGCTGTGTGGTGTTACAGGTAGAGACTACAGTGTGCTGTGTGGTGTGTGGTGTTACAGGTAGGGAATACAGCGTGGTGTGTGGTGTTACATGAAAACAATACAGCGTGCTGTGTGGTGTTACAGGTAGAGAATACAGTGTGGCGTTACAGGTAGAAAATACAGTGTGTTGTGTGGAATTACAGGTAGAGAATACAGTGTGCTGTGCAGTGTTACAGGTAGAGAAAACAGTGTGCTATGTATTACAGGTAGCGAATACAGTGTGCTGTGTGGTGTTACAGGTAGAGAATACACCATGCTGTGTGGTGTTACAGGTAGAGAATACAGCGTGCTGTGTGGTGTTACAGGTAGAGAATACAGTGTGCTGTGTGGTGTTACAGGTAGAGAATACAGTGTGATGTGTGGTGTTACAGGTAAAGAATACAGTGTGCTGTGTGGTCTTACTGGTAGAGAATACAGTGTGCTGTGTGGTGTTACAGGTAGAGAATACAGTGTGCTGTGTGGTGTTACAGGTAGAGAATACAGTGTTCTTTGTGGTGTTACAGGTAGAGAATACAGTGTGCTGTGTGGTGTTACATGTAAACAATACAGTGTGCTGTGTGGTGTTACAGGTAGAGAATACAGTGTGCTGTGTGGTATTACAGGTAGAGAATACAGTGTGCTGTGTGCTGTTACAGGTAGAGAATACAGTGTGCTGTGTGGTGTTACAGGTAGAGAATACAGTGCTCTGTGTGGTGTTACAGGTAGAGAATACAGTGTGCTAGGTGGTGTTACAGGTAGAGAAGACAGCATGCTGTGTGGTGTTACAGATAGAGAAAACAGTGTGCTGTGTGGTGTTACAGGTAGAATATACAGCGTGCTGTGTGGTGTTACAGATAGAGAATACAGTGTTGTGTTACAGGTAGAAAATACAGTGTGTTGTGTGGTATTACAGGTAGAGAATACAGCTGTGCTGTGTGGTGTTACAGGTACAGAATACAGTGTGCTGTGTGGTCTTACTGGTAGAGAATACAGTGTGCTGTGTGGTGTTACAGGTAGAGAATACAGCGTGCTGTATGGTGTTACAGGTAGAGAATACAGTGTGCTGTGTGGTGTTACAGGTAGAGAATACAGTGGTGCTGTGTGGTGTTACAGGTACAGAATACAGTGTGCTGTGTGGTCTTACTGGTAGAGAATACAGTGTGCTGTGTGGTGTTACAGGTAGAGAATACAGTGTGCTGTATGGTGTTACAGGTAGAGGATACAGTGTGCTGTGTGGAGTTACAGGTAGAGAATACAGTGTGCTGTGTGGTGTTACATGTAAACAATACAGTGTGCTGTGTGGTGTTACAGGTAGAGAATACAGCGTGCTGTGTGGTATTACAGGTAGAGAATACAGTGTGCTGTGTGGTGTTACAGGTAGAGAATACAATGTGCTGTTTGGTGTTACAGGTAGTGAATACAGCATGCTGTGTGGTGTTACAGGTGGAGAATACAGCGTGCTGTGTGGTGTTAAAGGTAGAAAATACAGTGTGCTGTGTGATGTTACAGGTAGAGAATACAGCGCTGTGTGGTGTTACAGGTAGAGAATACAGTGTGCTGTGTGGTGTTACAGGTAAAGAATACAGTGTGCTGTGTGGTCTTACTGCTAGAGAATACAGTGTGCTGTGTGGTGTTACAGGTAGAGAATACAGCGTGCTGTATGGTGTTACAGGTAGAGAATACAGTGTGCTGTGTTGTGTTACATGTAAACAATACAGTGTGCTGTGTGGTGTTACAGGTAGAGAATACAGCATGCTGTGTGGTATTACAGGTAGAGAGTACAGTGTGCTGTGTGGTGTTACAGGTAGAATATACAGCGTGCTGTGTGGTGTTACAGATAGAGAAAACAGTGTGGTGTTACAGGTAGAAAATACAGTGTGTTGTGTGGTATTACAGGTAGAGAATACAGTGTGGTGTTAGAGGTAGACAATACAGTGTGCTGTGTATTACAGGTAGCAAATACAGTGTGCTGTGTGGTGTTACAGGTAGAGAATACAGCATGCTGTGTGGTGTTACAGGTAGAGAATACAGTGTGCTGTGTGGTGTTACAGGTAGAGAATACAGTGTGCTGTGTGGTGTTACAGGTAAAGAATACAGTGTGCTGTGTGGTCTTACTGGTAGAGAATACAGTGTGCTGTGTGGTGTTACAGGTAGAGAATACAGTGTGCTGTGTGGTGTTACAGGTAGAGAATATAGTGTGCTGTGTGGTGTTACAGGTAGAGAATACAGTGTGCTGTGTGGTGTTACATGTAAACAATATAGCGTGCTGTGTGGTGTTACAGGTAGAGAATACAGCGTGCTGTATGGTGTTACAGGTAGAGAATACAGTGTGCTGTGTGGTGTTACATGTAAACAATACAGTGTGCTGTGTGGTGTTACAGGTAGAGAATACAGCATGCTATGTGGTATTACAGGTAGAGAATAC
This sequence comes from Dendropsophus ebraccatus, assembly GCF_027789765.1. Lineage (NCBI taxonomy): Eukaryota > Metazoa > Chordata > Amphibia > Anura > Hylidae > Dendropsophus > Dendropsophus ebraccatus. The sequence goes on from NC_091460.1 coordinate 107,065,901, forward strand.
AGTGTGCTGTGTGGTGTTACAGGTAGAATATACAGCGTGCTGTGTGGTGTTACAGATAGAGAATACAGTGTGGTGTTACAGGTAGAAAATACAGTGTGTTGTGTGGTATTACAGGTAGAGAATACAGTGTGGTGTTAGAGGTAGAGAATACAGTGTGCTGTGTATTACAGGTAGCGAATACACTGTGCTGTGTGGTGTTACAGGTACAGAATACAGCATGCTGTGTGGTGTTACAGGTAGAGAATACAGCTTGCTGTGTGGTGTTACAGGTAGAGAATACAGTGTGCTGTGTGGTGTTACAGGTAGAGAATACAGTGTGCTGTGTGGTGTTACAGGTAAAGAATACAGTGTGCTGTGTGGTCTTACTGGTAGAGAATACAGTGTGCTGTGTGGTGTTACAGGTAGAGAATACAGTGTGCTGTGTGGTGTTACAGGTAGAGAATATAGCGTGCTGTGTGGTGTTACAGGCAGAGAATACAGTGTGCTGTGTGGTGTTACAGGTCAAGAATACAGCGTGCTGTGTGGTGTTACAGGTAGAGAATACAGCGTGTTGTGTGGTGTTACAGGTAGAGAATACAGTGTGCTATGTGATGTTACAGGTAGAGAATACAGCGGTGCTGTGTGGTGTTACAGGTACAGAATACAGTGTGCTGTGTGGTCTTACTGGTAGAGAATACAGTGTGCTGTGTGGTGTTACAGGTAGAGAATACAGCATGCTGTGTGGTGTTACAGGTAGAGAATACAGCGGTGCTGTGTGGTGTTACAGGTACAGAATACAGTGTGCTGTGTGGTCTTACTGGTAGAGAATACAGTGTGCTGTGTGGTATTACAGGTAGAGAATACAGTGTGCTGTGTGGTGTTACAGGTAGAGAATACAGCGTGCTGTGTGGTGTTACAGGTAGAGAATACAGCGTGCTGTGTGGTGTTACAGGTAGAGAATACAGCGTGCTGTATGGTGTTACAGGTAGAGAATACAGCGGTGCTGTGTGGTTTTACAGGTACAGAATACAGTGTGCTGTGTGGTCTTACTGGTAGAGAATACAGTGTGCTGTGTGGTGTTACAGGTAGAGAATACAGCGTGCTGTATGGTGTTACAGGTACAGAATACAGTGTGCTGTGTGGTGTTACATGTAAACAATACAGTGTGCTGTGTGGTGTTACAGGTAGAGAATACAGCATGCTTTGTGGTATTACAGGTAGAGAATACAGTGTGCTGTGTGGTGTTACAGGTAGAGAATGCAGTGTGCTGTGTGGTGTTACAGGTAGAGAATACAGCATGCTGTGTGGGAGGGACCACAGTGAAATGATAAAGTACTGCAAATAATTCATTAAGACAATGAAACTGCAATGTGTGAACACAGCCTAGACGTTCTGCAACAGATTAGGGTGGTGAATGGGCAGGGTCGAGGACTGTAAGAAACAGCTAGGGGAAAGCAGTGCTGCATCCTGGAACCTGTAGTACTGAGCAAATGCTCAACCAGGAAGTACAACCACACAATACAGAGCGAAGACCCCCAAAACAAATTGATTTTTTATTTTCAAAACTAGGTTAGACAGGTAAGCAATGCTAGATGCTTCTGCAGCAGGTTTATTTTTTTACCCTCTACCTAGAATTCCCCTTTAAAAGTTCCAGCTTTTCAGTGCTGCATATTTGTGCTTTTATGTGACCTTTCTTAGTATCTCTTGCATATCTTGTTAGAATTTCACAGTTGCTTTCTTTTAATGTGAAATATCATTTTAATTCATAGATGCTAATACCCAGCTCTAATAAATATAGACATACTAGTATTTGTAAAATGTGATGATTTATAAACCCTGGACTCAAACACCGCCAGCGAAACTACCCTTTATTGGATCTGGCATGATCAAGGTTTCTTAGTGCCAGAATAGAAGACTTTCTAATGCAGCTGACAGAGAGCCACATTTAGACCTTTTCAAATCATCTTTATAACTTTATTGTACGATTAACAATGGCATGAGCAAAAAGGTTTCAAGCCTTCCTTACACGTAGCCCATGGCTGTAAATTAACAGCCTTCTCTTAAATGATCAGCAATTGAGTCATAGGTGCTAATGAGTGGAGGCTAGCCAGCAGCTATCCAAGAGACTGGATACATGCAACTTGAAACTCCTGAAATGGCACTGTGAAAAATTCTCCACAATTCCTGTAGTCAACATGGATTTTAATCACTGCTTAAAAAACTGCTGGAGAAGTCATACTGTGACTTCCCTAGCTGTAAAAGTGAAAGTCTGGTTACACATTTGCATGCTTCTGAAGGTCAAATGCCTTCTTTTCTATGTCTTCCTGATCCATATGGGCTAGAAATGCCACAATATGCAATCATCACACAGGCAGATTGTATACTGCAAATCTGTCCTTTTTTTTTCTTTTAACACATGCAATGTGTACCGTAATACATCTAGTAGATATCCCCTGGGAAAACGGAATTTTGCAATGTAATACCAGGACACTAGCATACTCAGTGGAGACGAGTGAATCACTCGGAAATTTGTTTCACAAAATTGAGAATGGCAAACAAATGAATCTCATTAAAGGGAACCTGTCACCCCCTGTGGAGACCCTTATACTTACCCCGTGCACGAATTCCCGCTCCTGGACCCCCTCTTGTTGCCAAGATATCTCCGTCGGAAGCCCAGTGTGTGCTCATCAGAGATGAGTCAGACGCTCATAGAGAATGACAGGTCCATTCATTCTCTATGAGCGTCGGACTCATCTCTGATGAGCGCTCGCTGGGCTTCCAGCGGCGATATCGCGGCAATTGGAGCAGGTCCAGGAGCGGGACTTCGTGCATGGGGTAAGTAAAAGGCTCTCCACCAGGGGGTCAGCCGTGCTCTGCCCCAGCACGGGGGGTGACAGGTTCCCTTTAAAATAGGCAAACTATAGTAGCTACAATAGACTATTACAGAGTAGCATTTTTTTTCCAACAGTTGTTGTGTAATGTCCCACCACGGGTGTTGCTTCTTCGAACACCCCTCAAGTGGTATGAAGTCATTTCTGAGTATATTGCCATTAGGTGTCGCTAGTATGTATATCTGTATTTGTATATTGCACAGCTGTAGTGAACAAGGGGTTATTGTTTGTTTGTGATCTGTGCACCAATGGGGGCAATTGTTACTTTCACGTATCTGTCCTCTTCTCTCTTTGCATCTACTCCATCACTCACAGGAGCAGTTATACACCCTGTAGGAAGTTGTCAAATGGGGAGAGGATTTGTAGACTCACACTAAGGGAGTTCTTCTCTGGTTTTCGTAGAGACAAGACACACAGACCAGAGTCTCCTGCAGAGTTTAGCCAGGAGATTGGCTTTGCAGACCAGCTGTAGTGTATGGACGCTCATGGAAAACACAGAGACTCTTTTATTTGAAGCAACACTTATTCTTACCATGCAGTGCTAAACCACTAGGACATGAGGACAAGTCAGGGATTACCCCAACCCACACCGTGAACATCTCTAACGGTGCAGGACAGTGTGCTATCAGCTAGAGGAACTGATTCGGATAGAGAAAAGCAACGCAGGTGACTCCAGGACACTCTCAGACACTTCTCTGAACTCAGGTAACAAGGACTGGGGTTTGTGTCACCTTGTTAGGACGTCTCATCTGACACTGCACAAGTATTCTTCTTCTCTCAAGTATTCTCAAGTATTACAGTACTTCTTTGAGTTGCTACTCTAAGGACAAACTCCTCTCTACTACTCTGAACTCTCACGACCTGCTCCTCTCCACTTCTGTGAACTCACTCTATCTTCTCAGCATGCAACCAAGTCAGCACTGCTATTCTACCTCTACAGTTCTCAGCGCAGATCTAGTCTAGTCAAGTCAAAAGTCTGTCTGCTTGTATGCTAAAGTATTCCTTAAGTAAAGAAGAGTTTGTTTATTCTGCCGGGATTTAGTGGTTATTGCACAAGCACCTACACAGCTGTTACACCATCCTTGGGTCATCTTCCCTTCTCTGTGGATTGTGGTACCGACAGTCCAGGTTAGTCATAACTCCAATCCGGACCACCGTGATAAGTGCCCAAGGGACCCATCACAACCCAGCAGGTGACCGATCATTGGGGAAAGGGTATAGCCAGCCACAAGAAAATAAGTACCCAGTGAGGCATTAAGATAGACACTGTGTTCACTGTGACTTCCTATAATGCATACCCAGCACCCAGTGACTTGGCATAATAAACAGTCACCCAGTCACTTGGTATACTGGACAATGGCTTCCCTTCTCCCACAGAAAACCACCCACAATCCACCCTCCTATCCTCTCCTCTCTGTCCCTATTGCTGCAACCTACTCTCCACTATACACAGCCGACGGACCACCTCCAGGAAGTGAATCACCTTATATAGAGGTGCTGAAATCATAGTGGGATTTGCAGCTGGTTGGATGGGCGCAAGGGATTATGGATGATCCCTTGCTCCCACCAAAAGACAGTACCGTAAGTTAACATGTGTGGACGCCATGTTTAGCAAATTTGTTGAAAAAATCACTGTGAAGTAGTTTTGCTGAAAAAAGCATAATGACAAGGCGATTTGCTGCAAATCTTGCTTTGCAAGGTTTGCTTCGCTCATATCTAATACTCAGAATCAGGTTGATATAATAATATGCATGAATACTGATAGAACAGATACAAGAAAAAAGAGGACTGTTTCACTTTTGTCTTCAGCAAAGCTATTTCTGCATCTCCATGAGGGTTTTGAAAGAAACTGTCCAAGACCTCTGCTTCCCCAACTATCCCCATATGATAATATATTTATTGTCCCAGAAGAAGGACTAATAGGATAATGTATTTACTTTTATCAGTATTACTAAGAGCTTAATATAAGCAGCGTGCTTATTTACAATTAGAGATGAGTCAACTTTTAAAAGTTTACTTTGACAGTTTCTCAGAACTTCAACGTAAATGTCAGGACCAGTCACACCAAACACACAGAGACAGTGAGCCCTGAGCTCAGCCCCTCCCACTGTCCCTACCTAATTGCCGCAATCTGCCCTAAAATGGCAGCGGACAACTTGACGGCGATCCCTGGCCTGGGTACGTGAAACAATAGACAAGACAAAACAAACAAACACAATAAGAATGGTCAGCAATCCGGGTCACAACAGTCTGGCAGCAAAAGTACAAAATCGGATCCAAAAGCGTAGTCAGAAAACAGGCAATAAGGTCAGGGGATGGCGGCAAGCAAGGAGGTCAAAGATACTAAGCAGGAGTGAGGAGAAAACAGAAAACAGAACACACAAGCAGGCAGAGACTAAGTCAATAACCGGCGAGGCACAGGCAGAAACAGAAATCTTAAATAGGACACCAGGAACCATGTCCAGAAAGTGATAGGAGGGACCAGCTGTCAATCACTGAGGCAAAGGCAGGTTAACTGTTACATGACCATATAATCTGCGGTGTTCACGTCTGGTCCTGATGCCCATAACTCCCAACTGCATGGGTTCAGCCTCGATGTAATCAGAGGGAAGGACAGGTTTTTTCAGAGACAGAGAAGGAGAGACAGAAGGTTTAGAAAAGTCAGGACCTGCTTTCTCCTTTTGCCTATCCCTGAGTCTGCGGCCAATCCGTACCGCCAAAGCCATGGCCTGCTTCAGGGTAAGGGGATCTGGATGACCTGTCCAGGCATCTTTAATGCCATCCGACAACCCCTGCTTAAACAATGCTTTAGCGCAGCCTCACACCACCTGGTGGTAACACTATGACGTCTAAAGTCGGCACAGTAATCCTCGACTGGTCTCTTGCCCTGACGAATGGTCAGTAACTGTGTCTCAGCTAGACCCACATAATCTGGTTGGGCATAGATGGCTCCTAGAGACTGAAAAAATTGCTCTAAATTGCTCCACTCCTCAGCCTCAGGAGGGAGTTTAAGAGCCCAGGCCTGGGGATCTCCCTGCAACAGTGAGACAACTATAGCTACCATTTCCTGCTGTGTAGAAAAGGGATTGACCCGGAAATACAAAAAACAAGAATTCTTAAAGGTTTCAAACTTGTCTCTATCCCCCAAAAATCGGTCTGGAAGCAGCATTGTGGCCTTAGCAGACTGCACTATCACCGGGGGTGCCACAGCCCCAGCCTGGTTAGCTGTAAGGACACAAACCTTATCAGCCAACTTAGCTACCAGTATTGCCAAACCCTTCACTTGGGTGACTAGGTCCATGTCTATCAGCATATTGATCTGGTTGGCCAGCTTGACTACCAGGCCTGACACCCCCTCCACCTGGGTAGCAAGATCCTCCACAGTTGTCATGGCACCAGAAGGGGCAGTAGATTTTTGGGCCGGTTATTATGTCAGGACCAGTCACACCAAACACACAGAGACAGTGAGCCCTGAGCTCAGCCCCTCTCACTGTCCCTACCTAATTGCGGCAATCTGCCCTAAAAAGGCAGCGGACAACTTGGCGGCGATCACTGGCCTGGGTACGTGAAACAATAGACAAGACAAAACGAACAAACACAATAAGAATGGTCAGCAATCCGAGTCACAACAGTCTGGCAGCAAAAGTACAAAATCGGATCCAAAAGTGTAGTCAGAAAACAGGCAATAAGGTCAGGGGATGGCGGCAAGCAAGGAGGTCAAAGATACTAAGCAGGAGTCAGGAGAAACCAGAAAACAGAACACACAAGCAGGCAGAGACAAAAGAGGCAAAAGCAGGTTAACTGTTACATGACCAGAGGAAACTTAGCAGCACAGACACGGGTGGGGCAGGGAAAACAATTAGCAGACCAGAAGAAATAAGACACAGTTCAGACAGGGCACAAACAAGGCAAAAAAACACAGAATAAATGGAAGATTATGGCCAAAATCGCAGTCTCGGTCGTACCTTACGCACCGAGAACTGGGCCAAATTTGCATTCATGACAGTAAATTAACCACTCTAAGGCTGGGTTCACACTACGTATATTTGAGGCTGTATTTTTGAGGCTGTATAGCAACCAAAACCAGGAGTGGATTGAAAACACAGAAAGGCTCTGTTCACATAATGTTGTAATTGAGTGGATGGCCGTCATTTAATGGCAAATATTTGCTGTTATTTTAAAACAACGGCTGTTATATTGAAATAATGGCCCTTATTTACTGTTATATGGCGGCCATCCACTCAATTTCACCATTGTGTGATCATAGCCTTTCTGTGTTTTCAATCCACTCCTGGTTTTGGTTGCTATGAGGACCTGACTTGCGGACCAAATACTGCCTGAAATGTACGTAGTGTGAACCCAGCCTAAAACTGTTAAATGACTGCATGCATTTGGCATTTTTAGTGCAGTTAAAAAATTTTATACTTACCATCTATGCTTACCACCTGTGCTCCCCCGGTATGCGATGAGCAGGCCATCACTCCCAAGACTAGAGAGGTCTCCAGTGTCATGCACCTATGTCTCAGGCAGATATATAATTGACTATAAGTGTGGTCTTATAAGACACTGGTTCTTGCCATAAGAACGCCTACTGTAAATGTCTTTTTCTGCTTTCTGATTATTAGACTCTCAGAGGATACTTTTGGGTAGTGTACCTTATTGATCATTGACTGCTGAACATGCATCTAAGATGTACTTGAAGACATTTTGCCCAGTTTATGGACTGAGAAAATGCATCGCTGCACTGAGAGAAGCATTTGTTTTGGTGAATTTGTGACCAAGCTGTTAAAAGATGTTGGGATCAATGGTTAAAGGGGTTATCCAGTGCTACAAAACATGGCCACTTCCTTCCAGAGACATCACGACTCTTGTCTCCATCTCAGGTGTGGTTTGCAATTAAGCTCTATTTACTTCAATGGAACTGACTTACAAACCCCACCCAAACTGGAGACAAGAGCGGCGATGTCTCTGGAAGAAAGTGGTCATGTTTTTGTAGTGCTGGATAACCTTTTTAAATAAGGGCACAAAAACACAGTGAAAGGCTTCCAGATGGCCCAGACAGACAACCAGTAGAGGGAATTGTTTGATTGTCTGAGAAGCATAAGCAGGAAATACAGTTTCCTTGTCCACCATCCAGACACAGGTGGTCGTGCCGAATATTTCTATGTATGGGGAGGACAGTAACAGTAACTTACAGTTACAGTAACTATTGGCCAAAGGATCATTCGGATGTAAGTTATTGAAGGTGTGTGGTCACCTTTAGTGTTAAAGCATAAAGTCACCATTTATGACAACTATTTTACACTATAAATTCCACATAGATTTTAGGGGTTTTCCCAAATTGACCCTTGGTGGAGTCTTAGGGTGTTTTCCCACATATGAGTTCCTAAATCTAAACCATGCCACATGTATTCCTCTGCACGTGGGAACGCAGCCTTATCTGCTCCATGTTCAACGCTTGAAGAAAAGTCTAGTGGAGGCACTCAAGTAATCAAGCTGATTAAGGATAGCTTCACACGTACTGCATTTTTAACGCTGCGCTTTTATGGCTGCGTTTTTAACGCTGCGTTTTTGGTGCAATTTTTACATGCGCGTTTCGATTTTCACATGAAAATTATGTAAAGATCGCACCAAAAATGCATCGTTAAAAACGCAGCAATAAAAACGCAACGTTAAAAACGCAGCGATACGGTACTTGTGAAGGCACCCTAAGATGTGAAAACTGACTATTACTGTCACCTTTTAAATCCATTAGAAGAACTAAATAAGTAGGTGTTACATAGGAAAAAAGAAATAGACATTTTGTAAAATATTTGTACAGTCCTCCCGGATGGAATTTTAAAAACATTTGTGAATTTTTGAACCAGGGGGTCATCTCTATTGCATGGAAAAGTATTTGCTTATTTTACAATGTGTTATAAAAATTATTTGTGCTTATGAAACATGAACTCTTGTTCTACTGGGGCTTTATAGAAGGACTGATATGATGGAATAGAAGGCACGTTATTGAAAACAGACATATGGAAACCAACACAAAGTCCACAAAGCATGTGATCATTGTCTCAATAACTATGTTTATCCCTTTGGAAACTTATTGTTTTCTAGCTACAATATTTGCTCAACATATTGTGGAAGGACAAAGCAGTTGGTGTGAGAAATACAGAAAAAAAGAAACAAGATGAGGTGCTATAGTGACTATTGTCAGAGCTGACAATATGAAGTTAGGATTTATAATTGAGTAGATAATATATTAATAATAATTTTCTATGGTCCCAAAGAAGATAATAAATGTGTTAATAGAATAATATTGTGAAATTTTTGGAAAAAATATTTTGTTTAGAGCAGTGGACCCCAACCTTTTGACCCTTAAATGACATTCGGGGACCACATCAAGAATTAGTGAATTTGAAAATACTGGGTGAATTTACTAAGACAGCCCTAAATATACCCCCACCAGTGTACGATTATGCTGAATTTATCAAGAGGAGCATGTGTGTCAGTACTTGAAATTAACACCAGCTTGGAGCTAGCAAGTATAAATTGTAGTCAGTGGGTCACATGAAACTATGCTTCCTCTGGGGTTTGTGCCAAAATTAATAAAAGGCCAAAAATCTTCAATTTTGCTTACACTGATCAACACCATGTTATCGCATAGCATTGGCCAATATAATGTGTTTCTACAGGCAGGAGGCAGACAGTACAGACAAAGTTACCATGGCTGCCTCCTGGTATTATGGTAACCGATAGACACAATCACAGGGGTGCCGATTGGACTTTTGCATGCCATGATCACTATTGATCGTGATTAGAGATGAGCGAACCTTGAGCATGCTCGAGTCGATCCGAACCCGAACTTTCGGCATTTGATTAGCGGTGGCTGCTGAACTTGGATAAAGCCCTAAGGCTATGTGGAAAACATGGGTATAGTCATTGGCTGTATCCATGTTTTCCAGACATCCTAAGAGCTTTATCCAAGGTCAGCAGCCCCCGCTAATCAAATGCCGAAAGTTCGGGTTCAGATCAACTCGAACCCAAACCCGGTTCGCTCATCTTTAATCGTGATGGATAGCATGGATTATTCACCATTTATTAAATGCTTTTATAGTACATTGCTGAAATGTGAATATTGGCCAGATGGTTACCCAGATTTCAATTTTGTTTGTATCCATAAGTTCCTTCATGAGTACCCAAGATCCACTATGGATAGGACATCACAAAGACAGTGCTACTCAAACTGTTAGGAGGGTTTAGAAACATTATTCACTCATTTTGGAATTATTTCCTCCTCAAATGGTGAGGCTCAGGCAACCCTTTGGTCTTACTGGTGAGGCCCAGGTATTGTTTTTTTTCTGTTGGGTGAGGCTCCAGTAGAAAATATAGGAGTTCTACACTGTTCCCTGAACACACAACTTTTCATTCCCTGCGGCTGCAGAAGTTGGATGTCATCCTAGGGCTGCCAGGAAAGCATGGCCTGTATTCATGTTTTACAGGACTCCCTTGGTTATTATACGTCTGGAGCCACGGGAAATGAAACAGTGAACGGGTTCAGAGAATGGTGCCGAACCTGAACAGTTTGACAGGTTCGCTCAACACTACTAAGGACTGTAACTACAAGGCCTTTACAAGAAGAGGTCAGGCTGGTTTTTACACCCAGTCATAATCCTGAAAGCTGTGTAGAACTTTAATTTTTTTTTTTTTTACTAAATTGCATGATTTGCATGCTACAATTGTTTGTGCATGTACTGGAATGCATTTTGTCGTTTACTGTAAGTTATCCATTTGCAAATGAAATATATTAACAATATTGGCAGAGGAAATATAAAAGATGTGTTCTCTCAACGTAGGTACAAAAAAGCTGTTAAGCATAGGCTTTATGGGTGTCTCGCCAAACACAAACCTACAGTTTGTCTGTTCTAATTAGATTAATTGTTTCAATTATTCTTCATTTCTAAAAGATTTGTAGGAGGTTGTGCAGCACATAAGTACAATACTTACGGATTTAAGTACACATTAGTGTTTATTCCTCATATCTTGCCAAAACGAAATGTTGGCATCTTAAAAGCTTCAGTTTTACCCTGTAGTTTACAGTGAAAATGGTATTATGTACAAGGTTTTCAATGTGGATAAAGTCTTTTTTAACGCTTTAGCTGAGTAATAGAAAAGTTCAAAGGCAATTGCTAACATTCCCATCCTCATGTGTTTTAGATTTAGAATATAAATGTGGTTTTGCTTAGTCTCGTCATCAGTAATACTATATGGGGAATCTCTATTCTGCGAACTTATACATCTTAACTGAACACATTTGAACACTATGCGAGGTTCCACAAATTCTATCCCCTTTGTAAATTTTAAACCTTTATTAATAGGCTCAAACAAAATGACTTCCAGTGCCAGCCTAAGATGTCCAAAAATTTCAGCTGATGGGCCCATTCATGAATTGATTCCAGTGTCAGAGCTTCCTTTGGTGGTCAGCCATGGTACTTTAAATCATAGCGTCTTCTAATGGTCGACCTGCAGTACCTGATCTTGGATTATGGGACATGTCTTAATTGCATATCTTCTACAGGAGTCTAGCACATAGTGAACAATGAATGGCAGTTTTGATCTGAGTTTCTGACCAAACAGATGGACCAATCCAAGGAAAAGAAATGAGTATATGTGTGAATAAAGAGGATTCTACATGAAACCATACTCTATGGTTCCTATGGTGAAACCAATCATTGTCACTGTCATGCATAATACGGTAGTATTGTGCACCCAGCACATTTAGTCTTCCAAGACTTCTACAGTAGCTCTCATTAGGTGTCACGATCGGCAGGGGAAGACAAGACACTCGACAGTGGGCCCTAAATCTGACCCCACCCACTGTCACCTGCCTACTTGCCTCAGTCGACCCTAGGCGGTCGCGGACAACCACGAAGACAATCCCTATACTGTATACGTGCAGAACATAAAACGCAGACAGACAGACAAACAAAATGCGGAGAGTCAACTAGCCGAGTCAGGAACCAAACGAGCAACGCAGTACAAAATCAGAAGCGAGCGAAGAGTCAGGGGACAGGCAAAAGGTCAGAATCCAGGCTAGACAAAATGGAAAAGGATAGGACAGAATACAAGGGACTGGGGAGCTGGGATCAGAACAAACTAATAGCCAGCGATTAGAGGCTGACACTGCAAACACTTTATACTGGATCAGGAGCCCGGACCAAAGACTGATTGGTCCGGCCTCCTGAATCCAGACACATAGCAGCTGGTGCGCTGCAGGCTGAGTGGCAGAGAGATCCGTCACTCAGCCTGAGCTCAACAGCACTCAGCTGCTTGGCCGGGCGACGTACACTAACGCGAGACCCGCGGCTTCCCTGGTTACTAGGGACGCCGTCGGGTCTCCGTGACGTCACCCGGCTCGGCCGAGGAGGACGGCGCTGCGCTCCAGCCGGACCAGACGACGCTGGAGCGCGGTCAGGTAAGTTACTGACATTACCCCCCCCTTCAGGAGGGGCCTCCGGACCTCTACCTAAGGGACCAGGCTTAGATGGATTTTGCAGATGAAACTGTCTAACTAGACGTGATGCATGCAAATCTCTACTAGCTACCCAAGTGCGCTCCTCTGGTCCAAATCCTTTCCAATGAACTAAATATTGTAAAGAACTCTGAACCCGACGAGAATCCAGAATTCTCTCCACCTCATATTCCAGTTCACCTTGAATGACCAACGGAGCGGGAGGAGCAGACGGAATCACTGGATTAACAAATTTTTTCAATAGAGATTTATGAAAAACATCGTGAATTCTAAGACTCCTAGGCAACAGCAGCTTAAATGAAACTGGATTTATGATTTCTACTATAGGATAAGGACCAATGTATTTTGGAGACAATTTACCAGATGGTGTCTTTAATTTCAAATTTCTAGTGGAGAGCCACACCTTGTCACCTACCCTGTACTCAGGGCCAGATATGCGTCTTTTATTAGATTGTTTTTTACAATTCTCTTGAGCTTTAACCAGGTTCTGCAGAGCCTGGGCCCAAACTGTGCACAGTTTTCTGTAAATTCCTTCGGCGGATGGATTAGTGGATTCGGACGCATGTACAGAAGAACAACGAGGATTAAACCCAAAATTACAAAAGAACGGCGACATTTTGAGAGACTGACTTTCACGATTGTTCAGGGCAAATTCAGCCAATGGTAAGTATTCTCTCCATTTCTCCTGTGAGTCTGCAACGAAACACCTTAAGAATTGCTCCAGTGACTGATTTACCCTCTCCGTTTGTCCATTGGATTGTGGATGAAAGGCTGAAGAAAATGACAAAGATATACCTAGGCGACCACAAAACTCTTTCCAGAATCTAGATATAAACTGTACCCCCCGGTCAGACACGATATTCTCTGGTACCCCATGCAACCGTAAGACATGACCAATAAACAGAGAGGCCAAAGTACGAGCATTAGGCAGTTTGTTGAGAGGAATTAAATGGCACATCTTCGAGAACCTGTCAACAACCACCCAAATCACCGTTTTACCCTTAGAGGGTGGTAAATCAGTTATAAAATCCATGGAGATGTGGGTCCAAGGTCTAGCAGGCAGAGGCAGGGGTTGAAGAAGTCCCTCCGGTAACCTGCGAGGAACCTTGGACCTGGCGCAAATCTCACAAGCTTCTACAAACAGTTTAGTATCCGTAGCCCAGGATGGCCACCAATAATGACGAGACAGTAGATACTTGGTACCAGCAATACCTGGATGACCTGCCAGTACTGAACAATGTGTTTCTTCCAACACTTTCAACCGAAGATTAGGGGGAACAAATAGTTTATTTTCCGGGGTGTTTCTAGGTGCCATGGACTGAGACTGAACCACCTGAGCAGCCAGATCGGACTGCAGAATTGCCACCACCACCCCAGGAGATAAGATGGTTTCGGATTCTCTTACAGGGACCTCTTTAACACTGAAACTACGAGATAACGCATCTGCCTTTACATTCTTGGAACCTGGTCTGAAGGTGATTTCAAAATCAAACCGTGCAAAAAACAATGCCCATCTGGCTTGCCGTGGAGTAAGGCGCTTAGCTTTATCTAAATAAACGAGGTTTTTATGATCGGTAAGAACTTTAATTTTGTGTTTAGCCCCCTCTAAAAAATGTCTCCACTCATCAAATGCCCACTTAATGGCAAGGAGCTCTCTATTGCCAATGTCATAGTTGCATTCGGTCTTGGAGAACTTTCTAGAGAAGTACGCAACGGGTCGGAGGTTAGTGAGTGTTACGGGACCTTGTGAGAGGACAGCCCCTACACCCACCTCTGATGCGTCTACCTCGACAATGAAAGGTAATTCAAAGTTAGGTTGAATCAACACTGGAGCGACAGAAAAACATGTTTTGAGTTTGTCGAAGGCCAGAATGGCTTCAGGAGTCCAGTTATCCATATCGGAACCCCTTCTAGTGAGATCGGTTAAGGGTTTAGCAATTACTGAGAAGCCTTTAATAAATTTTCTGTAGTAGTTGGCGAAACCCAGAAATCTTTGAAGAGCTTTAAGATTCCTGGGGCGTTCCCACTTTTCAATGGCTGCCACCTTAAGGGTATCCATACCAAAAGAACTAGGGGTGATTTTATATCCCAGAAAAGAGACCTCCTGAACACCAAACTGGCACTTCGACAACTTCGCAAATAACTGATTGTGTCTTAACAGTTCCATAACTCTGCGAACATGATTGACATGTGAAGACCAATCTGGAGAAAAAACCAAGATATCGTCCAAGTACACCACTACAAAACGACCCAGGTACTCACGAAACACATCATTGACGAAGCGTTGGAAAACTGCAGGCGCATTACACAACCCGAAGGGCATGACTAGGTATTCAAAGTGTCCCTCGGGGGTATTGAATGCAGTCTTCCACTCGTCACCCTCCCTTATTCGAATCAAATTATAGGCCCCCCGGAGGTCGATCTTAGAAAACCACCGGGCCCCCCCAATCTGATCAAACAAATCTGGAATCAAAGGGAGCGGGTGTTGATTCTTAATGGTGATTTTATTTAGCTCTCGATAATCAATGCAGGGACGTAATCCACCATCTTTTTTGCCTACGAAGAAAAATCCGGCCCCAAGGGGAGAACAGGAGGGACGGATGTGACCCTTATGTAAGCTTTCCTTAATATAATCCCGCATAGCTTCCCTTTCGGGTCTAGACAAATTAAAGATACGTCCTTTCGGGTATTTAGATTCAGGAACCAAATCGATAGCACAATCGTATGGACGATGAGGGGGTAGTTTATCCACCGATTTTTCATCAAAAACATCACAAAAATCAGACAGAAACTCGGGGATCTCCCCTTCTAATGAAGAACATCCTGTTAAATTTAAAGAAAGACAGTGAGCAGCACACCCGGGCCCCCACTGGACGAGCTCTCTGCTTGCCCAATCGAAAACAGGGTTATGCTGGGTCAACCAGGGCAAACCTAAAATAACATTGGAAGACAAATTGTCCATAACCAGAAAATCAAGACACTCCGAATGGATCGACCCCACTTTTACTTCTAGAGGAGGAGTGATATATTTCACTCTACCTTGAGCCAGTGGTGTAAAGTCCGCCCCAGTAATACTCAGCGGGCATTTAAGCTGAAGTGGACATACCTCCAGACTGGACCAAAACCCGGAATTAATAAAATTAGCGGATGCCCCTGAATCAACATGGGCCATTCCCGAAATACACTTCTCACCCAAACATAGTGAGATAGGGACCATTAATTTATTCTTATCGAGTGGTACCTGTGCGCCTGAGTGACCCCCTCGATAGTCACTCGGGCGCTGGAGTTTTCCGGCGATGATCCAGGCTTGGAAGTACCTTCCCGAACACGATGTCCAGCTTTGCCACAGTACAGACACAGATTATGTTGCATACGATGGGCCCGTCTAGTTTTCGCATCGGTAGCCCCGATCTGCATGGGTTCCTCCGGAGGTGGTAACGGGGAAGGAGAAGGTTTAGAAGGAGACAGAAAAGAGGTAGGGGTTTTACAGAGTTCAACGATTCCTTTCTCCCTACGTCTGTCCCGCGTACGACGATCCACCCTGATGGCTAACGTCATGGTCTCTTCTAACGTTTCAGGGGGAGGATAAGCTACCAACCAGTCCTTTAGCTGCTCAGATAGGCCCACCCGAAACTGATAGCGCAGAGCAGAGTCGTTCCAACCGGATGGGATACACCACTGGCGGAACTCTGCGCAATAGTCCTCAACTGGCCTTTTACCTTGTTTTAAAGATGTCAATTGTCGCTCGGCTACAGCAGTCCTGTCAGGGTCGTCATACAATAAACCCAAAGCTGAAAAGAAATAATCAACCGAGGTTAACTCTATGGCGTTGGGAGGAAGAGAAAATGCCCACTCCTGTGGTGGCCCCTGCAATAGTGACATGATAATCCCCACTCTTTGGGACTCGTCCCCTGAGGAGCGGGGACGTAGTCGAAAGAACAGTCTGCACCCCTCTCTGAAGGTCCGGAAATTCCTTCTATCACCCTTAAATTTTTCTGGGAGTTGTACCGGTGGTTCAGGGGGGGAAGGGGTGGTCATAGTAACTTGTCGGGGAGCAGCCTCCTGCTCCTGAACCCGTTCAGCAAGGCTCTGTACCATAGAGTTTAGGCTCTGCATTTGCTCCAACAATGCTTTCATAGGATCCATAATAGAAATCCTGGTGCACGTCACGAAACTGTACAGGCTGGCTATTCTGTCACGATCGGCAGGGGAAGACAAGACACTCGACAGTGGGCCCTAAATCTGACCCCACCCACTGTCACCTGCCTACTTGCCTCAGTCGACCCTAGGCGGTCGCGGACAACCACGAAGACAATCCCTATACTGTATACGTGCAGAACATAAAACGCAGACAGACAGACAAACAAAATGCGGAGAGTCAACTAGCCGAGTCAGGAACCAAACGAGCAACGCAGTACAAAATCAGAAGCGAGCGGAGAGTCAGGGGACAGGCAAAAGGTCAGAATCCAGGCAAGACAAAATGGAAAAGGATAGGACAGAATACAAGGGACTGGGGAGCTGGGATCAGAACAAACTAATAGCCAGCGATTAGAGGCTGACACTGCAAACACTTTATACTGGATCAGGAGCCCGGACCAAAGACTGATTGGTCCGGCCTCCTGAATCCAGACACATAGCAGCTGGTGCGCTGCAGGCTGAGTGGCAGAGAGATCCATCACTCAGCCTGAGCTCAACAGCACTCAGCTGCTTGGCCGGGCGACGTACACTAACGCGAGACCCGCGGCTTCCCTGGTTACTAGGGACGCCGTCGGGTCTCCGTGACGTCACCCGGCTCGGCCGAGGAGGACGGCGCTGCGCTCCAGCCGGACCAGACGACGCTGGAGCGCGGTCAGGTAAGTTACTGACATTAGGGATATAGAAATTCTAGGGTCTGCTTTTGCTCAAATCTAGAGCGTGAATAGCTGAGTAGTAGTTGGAAAAAATGCATGGGAGAAAATAATAGGGATGATTTGAAATAAGTACTGTCCCACTGTGAACCCTATGCAATCTGTTGGATGAATGATGATGGATATTGCCTTGTTTCTATGTATTTGTAAACATTGTGGTACTTTTATAGTGTTTACCTGATGTTTTACACTCTTGTTAATATTGTTATTGCATTCATACCCTATCTGGTTGTAATTGTAATTGTAATTGAAGCCATATTGTAATGGCTTCACTAAATATACAAAATATGATATCCTTAAGGCTGGGTTCACACACAGTATATTTCAGGCAGTATTTATTCTCATGTCAGATCCTCATGGCAACCAAAACCAGGAGTGGATTCAAAACACAGAAAGGCTATGTCCACATAATGTTGTAATTAAGTGGATGGCCGTCATTTAGGGGCAAATATTTGCTGTTATTTTAAAATTATTATGTATTGAAATAATGGCAGTTATTTACTGTCATATGGCGGCCGTCCACTCAATTTCAACATTAGGTGGACATAGCCTTTCTGTGTTTTCACTCCACTCCTGGTTTTGGTTGCCATGAGGACCTGACATGAGGACCAAATACTGCCTGAAATATACTATGTGTGAACCCAGCCTAAAACAGGTTAACCCATACTTTACACATAATCCCATACACAGTCATTGGAGACATTCTAGAACATTCTAGGGTAAGTAGCTTGCTCTAGCCCTTTCTCTATAGAGAGAGGAAATTCTTTAATAGTTTAGAGGAAGAGCATCCTACCTCCCTATTTCTATAATGAATACTTTAACCCAAATTGCTTGGGGCCAAGCAGCTCCAGCAGATATATTGGTGATGTATCCTAGTCTCATCCTGAAAGAGAGAAAAGGGAACAGAGGACATGCCCCGTGGCTACTCTGGGACCCTTTAGGGCTTCAGACCAGGAGAAGAGAGAAGAGAGAAGAGTTAACTAGCTCCAGCTTGTTTATGGTTTAGCAGCCTGTATAGTTTGTGTTTGTTTGGGGCCATCATACTAAGTGAAAAAAATAAAATAATAAAGAGAGAGAAAAACAAAGAACTTCACTTTTGTGTGTGGTTGTGTGGGTGTGTGTATGTGTGGCAGGGGGGCTAGGGGCTACAGCTTAGGAAGGAATGGGCAAAGTCAGAGAGTGGTACACATAGCAGAGCAGAGAAGGTAATAAGTTATCTATGTCTGTTTGTCCATTCTTGCAAACTATGTAAGTTTTATTGGTTAGATGTAACTTCTTTGTTTTTATGTAACATGGTCTGTTCTTGTTAATGGTCCGATGCGTTACAGTTGTAACCGGAAGTGTTTGTCTGGGACTTGTTGTACAACTATTTAAAGATCTGATAATGTTAGTTCTATTAGGCTTGAGAAAGGCACTGTTAGATTTTAGTGCCGAAACGCGTTGCTACGTTTAATAAAAACCCTTTGATTGAAAATTGGCCTTAGGTGGTTAGTTGGAGACCGCAATTACCCATGTGGTTTTCATGCAGATTTCCACTCCACTTGTTACACCATCTTTGCCTTGCACACTAGTGTATCGTGTTCGGTTTCTGTGGTTCTGCCAAGAATCTTTCTTCTTCTATTGTTTATCCTGCCTTGCGTATGGACGAGCCTGTGCTGTGCTGTGATGGTCTCGTTATATGCTCTACATAGAGTTGTGCCTATCTGCTTCGCACAACTCAATCAGGTGAGTGGACGGGGACTTTGCTCTCCCTCTACTAGAATATAATTAAATCCTACAATATTGCACTAGGAAGTACCCTTCTCCCTCTTTTTCTTCCTGCTATGAGTAAAACATATAAAATTTATTTTCCAGGATGTTGAATCCCTCCATGTTTGGGATGTGAATTCATGTGTAGCCATATTAGTATCGATATGAGGGAAATTGTCCAGTATATGGCACAATGACCCTCTGAATTTTTTTGGTTGGCAGATTAATAGCATAGGGTGAGATCGTGCTGGTGGACGGAGAAATACATATAAACAGCTGTAACAATTGTGAAATAAATATGCATTATCATAGATAGCATTAAATATAGGTAGTAGCCCAAAGAGTATTGTAATGCAATTGATTACCTGGGGGGGGGGGGGGGGGGAATAAGGGTGACACATGATTTCTTATGAGCTACTCAAAATACAGAATTCACATTAGGGCTATTTGGTAGGCTTCTGTAATGTACATCATGTTCAGGAAAGTAGGTAACATTAATCATCTGGTATTTTGTAGTGACCTTATAAAACTAATTATAATTAACTAGTAAATATAATATTAATTTATCACATGACAGCACTCAAGATTGGCCAGAGACGCTCATGTCTCGGCTCTAGATCTAGACGTATTTCTCATGACATATACAGTAAACAGAAGCCATTATATGATAGATGTTGTTATGGCATTCATTTAACTGATAAATCATGAAAGTTACTGAAAAGCTTGTGAAATACATATCAGTTTAATAGAAGTCTATGTTGGATGCCATTTATTGGCATCTACAATAAGGACATACGGCATCTGTCTACCTGATTTTTTGTTTTTTGGGGGGATGTTGTTATTGTACTCTACTACATTGTTTCACCCTCCTTTTTTTTGTTGTATATTGACAAATTCTGGCTAACCATAGGCCAATAGGTCAAACGTTTGGCCTCTACTTGACAATGGAACCCTATGGAGACATTAGTCTGGAGCTTTGCAGGCATGCATACTAAACTCCGGGGGGCGAGGGGAGGGGGATTATTTAATAAAGAAAATAATAAACATGTTTACAGTTAGGGTCCTATTAGACAAAGCTATTTTTAACCATTAACAATTAACAATAAACATTCGCAAACTAGACTGTTTATCGTTAACCTGAAATCGTTCACTATATTACACATAAACATAGTCGTTAGTTACGCTCATTACTGTGATCATTACTTTGATCGTTTACTCCATCTGACCCCAGTAAAACAATAAATAATGTGCAATTATACTGAACGATTAGTGAACAAATGCAGAACTACAGCGAACGAGTGTGGAATTACAGTGAACGATTAACGAAGATTTTAGGGTCAGATCTAAGTAAACGATCAACGACACATGAGCGATTTTTCAATAGTTGTCTGTAATTACACAGGACAATTATCGTTTAAATTTGAACAATGTAACGATATTTCGCACAATAATCATCCTGTTTAATATGGCCCTTAAACCTTACTTTTCCTCACAGCTTTTAATGTGACACTTGTCCTTCAGCCGCGCGCTCAGGCAATCACTAACTGAGGGACATTACCACGGCAAGTGATTGGCTGAGTGGGCTGTCACTCTTGAGACACATTTGCCAGTCAATCAGCCAATTGCTGGCTACAGTGCTGTCTGCTCTCAGTCAGTCGGTGATTGGCTGAGTGGGCTGTCACTCTCCACTCAGCCAATCACTGACTGATGGTCTTTTCCACTAAGCTATTATTGTTCGAATTTTCACGATAGCGATGGCTTTTGAACGATAATCGGCTTGTGTAAACACAGCGAACAATCAAGCAACCAGCAAGAAATCGTTCATATTGGTCTTTTAACATGTTCTCAAATAATCTTTGGTCGTTCGTTGATAATTTGCAGATTGCTTCCTCTAAACAGTCTTTCAAAGATTCATCCTAGTGTTTGAAATGGGCTTAAGCGATCTTAAAGCGACCGTAATAACGATTTTCAAACTATTTATCTGTCTACCAAACCAGAGAGTATAGTGGGCACCACCCTATAACCTGAGTGCTAAACCAATGTATATAAGAGACACAGAAGGACTATGAAGAAAAAGCATATGCACAAAAAGGTACATCAAGAAAAAAAATCTTTATTTAAATAGCCTTACAGTACACAAAATATATACAAAACCGGAGCAGTAAACCCAGGTAGACAAGCCCTAAATGCCACTCGAAATTAAAAACACTAAAATGTCATCCTTGGTCCAGTTGGTGTCCCAGCCCGGACTCAACACCCTACCTGACCCGGACACAGCACATGATTAAAATGCAAGAAAAAATTGTTGCAAAAATAATGGGTAATGCAGTGACTAATAATGAAAATGTACTGAAAACAATATCACCATGTGCAGTCCAGTAGATTAAAGGATTGGTCAAGTGGGAGCAGCAAAAACATCCCACGTGTTCCGCTGTACCCGGCTTCCTCAGGGATGTGACTTTCTTTCTGTCTAAACTCTGATCAGCATAAAAAAAAACAAATAGTTACTTCGAAATCGTTAAACGATCGATTGGGTGAATTATCTCTCCTTGTAAAAGGGCCACAACTGAGAACAGACAGCCCTGTGGCCAGTGATTTGCTGAGTGTTGTCAGCGGAGCGAGGACAGGTATGTATTGAATCTTTAAGCTCAGTTCACAAAATTCGCAAATTTTGCAGTAAAAATTCGCAATCACCGCAAACCGAATTTTTCAATGCTTCGCTCAGTTCTAAATGTCACTTCTAGTAGCACAGATTGTGTAGAAACAGCATTGTTACATCTGGATGAATATAACAATATACATATAGTCCAATTCACACCCAGGTTCCTGGTGTGTCGCTAGCACCCTATTCACACTTGTGTGCCGCAGATTTTATAAACTGTTGACACTATACATAGCTATTATTTATTGTGAAATCTAGTGTATGACAAAGCTGCAGACTAAGAAAAAAAATATTGAAACGTGAAAAAAAACCTAACACAGGAATACACACACAGATTTCATTCCTTATATAAATCAAGTTTACCATTGCAAGCTAAGCAGCATTGTTAGGAGATGGTATGAATCCGTAATTAACACTATCTTATATAACTCCTGTCGTGGATAGGGCTGTAGCGTCTCCCTTTAGTAATGTGTGTAGTGTTAGGTATTGTTCTAACAAACAGTAGAATAAAGCATTCACCATAATTATTTTACTGTGTGAGTTCTATCTTGCTTCACCTTAAGAAGCCCAATAATATTTCTGCAGCTCAAAGAATCTGACACTTCATTTCATGTGTCTTCATCTGCAGCAATTATTGTCACAATACATCATTTATCTATGGTTTTCGTTGTCCCTAATTTTTTGAGAGACATGTAAGTACGAACCTGTGTTCTAAACAAGTAATGGACTGAAAGCTATGATTATTCCCATTTAACAAATACCTAATGTGACATTCACATTTGGCCCATAAGCAGCAAGGTTCACCTGATGCAGGGTGGCCCAATTATTGCTAAATACCCTGTCTATCTGATCCTTTTATGCTTTTGGACACCGATACAACTTCCATTTAGAAGTATTACAGAGGAATCAATCACTTGTCCTAAATGAACAGCACATTACGATTTGCTCTCTGAACAGAGGTAGAGTCTCTGCAGGCAATGGAGAGCACATCAGGCACAGTCTATGAGAACGAAGCTGACAAAAAGCCAGTCCCTATTGGCCATCAATTACTCTTAGCAAAAAATGGCAACCTGTTTTGGAAGGATTTTTTGTGGACCTAGATATTTCAGTTGTCATATAAGGATTGCGCTAAAATGTTTTGTTAGGCATAATAGTAACATTTTACATTAAGCAGTAAAATCCTATGCTAAAAAAAATAACGTATATATACAACAGTTCAAGTAACATAAAATTATAACAGCATCATGCTAATGATAAATAATATATACATATACTGCAAATGAATACGTTTAGGGTCTGTACAAACCGTGTGTTGAACATAGCACATAATATGGCAAATCTATCATCTGTCCTCAGGTTAGTGCATAAAATTTCCAGCAAAACGCTCCATGGCAATTTTATATTGTTAATCATTAGAGTTGATCATGGTGCTATATTATGTGTAATCACGGCTAATATTCACCTATTAGAGCAGTGATTTTCAACCTTTTTTGAGCCGCAGCACACTTTTTATACTTAAAAAATCCTGGAGCACACCACCAACTAAAATGGCAAAAAATGACACTAAAACAGTACATATTATACATATAGTTAATAACATAGATTCTAAATGTATTTATACTAACTCAGTACCTGGGCCTGTTTTCTTCTCCCCCTGTGCTTCTCTCCTGTGCTTCTCTCTACCATACTTCTCCCCCCCTACTTCTCTCCTGTGCTTCTCTCCACCATACTTCTCCCCCCTACTTCTCTCCTGTTCTTCTCTCCACCATACTTCTCCCCCCTGCTTCTCTCCTGTGCTTCTCTCCACCAAACTTCTCTCCCCCTGCTTCTCTCCACTGTTTCTCTCCCCCATCCCCATGTTTCTCTCCCCCCTGCTTCTCTCCCCTGTTTCTCCGCCATCCCCAGGTTTCTCTCCCCCATTGTTTTCTCCTGTTTCACAGGGGCACCATAGTTTGGGGAACTTTCCCCGCGGCATACATGACCATGTGTCGCGGCACACTAGTGTGCCACGGCACACTGGTTGAAAATCACTGTATTAGAGGGTGCAACATGCTTTATGCCACTCATAGGTTATCATGATACAGGGAAGATAACTTACTGTTATATACCATTATATTTACAGTACCAAATGTATGTCTGAATCAAGTCTAAGCCTGGCCTGACTCTGCCTCAGCCCATCACCAAGGGGAGGAAATATCAGTGCACTGGGGGCACTGGGCCAACCTCTAGTGCATCAAGCAACCTAATTTGCATATAGAGAAAACAGTGCAGATTGCGAGAACGAGGTGAAATTTCAAGAATCAACAACCAGTTTTTATGAGAATATTTATTTACTGATTGAAGTGATACATTTGCTTTAAGCACTTTAAGTCTTATAGAAGGCATTCATAAAATGGCTAACACTAACCCCAGTACAGTGGTGCCTTGGATTAGGAGCATAATTTGTTCCGGGACTGTGCTTGTAATCCAAATCCACTCTTAAACCAAAGCAAATTTTCCCATAAGAAATCACTGAAATGCAGACAAATGGTTCCACACCCAAAAAATAATGATTTTTTTTTTATTCTGAATAACTTGTAAAAAAAATTAAACAAACATTTATAAACAGTTGAATATGTGATATTATAAGTTACTGTACAGTATAGCAGTCAGCATGTGGAGTATAATGTATAGTAAAGGCATAAACCTAAAAGTACAGCAGCAGTTTGTAAATACAGGATGGAACTGCAGATCCTCATAATGCAGTAGTGTAGTACAACAGGCTAGAATTACCTCCACGGTCCTGTACCCTGATGTAAGCCTCAGCCTGAAGTGGATCTGTTGTGATTTGGAAGGTGACCCTGGGTCAGAGTACAGGGCTGTAGACAACACTATGCAGACCATACCCCTCCCCCACTCCCCCCTATTCTGTACACGGAACTCTTAAACCAAAGCAAAAACTGTGAGCTCTTCTTGCAAAACATTCTTAATCCAAGTTACTCCTAAACCAAGGTACCACTGTATTCTTGAAGTGTCATAAAATGGTGCTCCTGGTCTGGGTGATAGCAGGCTGGTATTATTAGGCTGGTAAGGGCAAAAAAGCTATTTATAAATTATTATAATTTTTTTTTTAAGTGTAGGGCTCCCTCTGTTTTCCATAACCAGCCAGGTAAAAAAAAAAACAAACAGCATGTTTTCCAGAACTCCCTAGGGCTGCATCCAACTTCCACATCCACTGGTAATTAGTACAGAGTGTTTGGGTTTAGATGGACCTGTGCGTGCTCAAGGTTCACTCCTCTCTAGTATTTAAAGCAGATATGTATATGTGTATATGTAAAAAACTGTATGTGTAAGTACACACAATAGAGCTGAGTGTATGTGCAGAGTTGTATATGTATGTACATAGCAGAGCTGTGTGTATGTGTATATCTGTAGCTGTGTGTGTGTAGGGTATGTATTTATGTATGTTACAGAGCCATGTTTGTATATACTAATGTAGCAGGGCTATTTGAAATTTAGTGGATGGCCGCCATTTAATGGCAAATAACGGTCATCATTTCAAAACAACGGCCGTTGATTTAAAATAATGGCAATTATTTGCCATTAAATGACGGCCATCCACTTAATTTCAACAGTGTGTGAACGTAGCCTTTCTGTGTTTTCAATCCACTCCTGGTTTTGGTTGCAAAATACTGTATAAAAACATAGCCTTATACTATGTTCACACAACCTTTTTAGGTGAAATACGGCCGTATTTTGATTATGGACGGAAATAATGATCATGGTGATAATTATCAAAATACAGCCATATGTTCACCTCAAAAAACATGTGAACATACCCTAAAAATTAAAGGGCAACTATCAGCAGGTTTGAAGTCTCTATCATGTGATATGATGATGGAGGTAATTTTCTAACCTTCATCCTCGTGCTGTTTGCAGGATATTAGCAGTTTATTCATTATGCTACTACTACTTAACCATTTTTTTTCTTTCCTGAAAATTTTAGAACTTTAAGGAGTTCGCCTATAAATCTACAGATGTTAACTATACTCCATAGACTCTATTGCCATTCTATTGGGTTCCACTGAGGTGTCCATCGCCTTGATGGGAAAAATAGAGCTACATGCTTTGCTATTTTTCCAAACAGACTAAAACAGACTAAATCTGCCTTGGAGGTCCTGCATGGAGCCTCTGATACAGATGTCAAAGGACGCTGGTTGACCTCAGGGAGATCAACCAAAACACCGCAGAGACACCATCACGTGTCTCAACGTCAGTGTATTCTAGAACATTGCCCCCTGGGAAATCTTATAAAATCTTTATAAACTTATAAAATTCAAAACATTTAATTGATCACATGATCCAATTACATCATTGATATGTGACCCAATTTTTCTTTAAACCTTGTATTATAATGCAATAAAATAGTTTACCTAATAATAGGTATTATAATTTGCTAATGGAACATAATTTGCTAAATATTTTTAATCACACATATTTTTATATTCTTCATCTCCTTCACACACTTGAAAGGAAAATTGATGCTAATAGGTGATGTAAGGAGAGGATATTTAGTCAATGATGTTTTCTGTTTGATTGTAATTACTGTCAAAATGTAAAGGGTTAGTGAACATTTCCCACGAGGAATGGCAGAATGACACTATATCCAAGACATCTTGTTAATAGGTCTGTGTGCAATTATTGTATGGTCTGTGATCATGGATGTTAACCCTCCCATCCTCACCTAGACCAAAAGAATAACATCATTTAATTTCACTGACCTGACTGGAAAAACACGGGATACAGTATCTTGGCAAAAAATATAATACAGATTTCTCATTACCAAAAAGCGATTAGATGTTCTTATATTTTAGGTCTTAGCTGATAGTTAAGACTACACTGTCTAGCACTGAATGACCTTTTTCATTTTCTAGATAAACAATGAGGCTAATACAGTACATCATTTTAAAAGGTAAAGTATAATATCATTAAGCTTAGAATCTGTTGTAAAAAAAAATTCCATTTTGGCTCAGACAAATGCATATTTTCAATTAAATTTGGCAGATGTACATCCCAACCCTGTTATTTTGATACATATTCATTTAACACGGTTTATAAAGAGGATTGGAAATTTTGCCAAGTTAATTTTTTTGTGCAGCATTTATGGGTGATCATATAATTAGTGGTGGTGTGGTGGGAAATTGTCACTTAATATCTAGTGCATATAGAAGTCTTTAATTCCTGCATATTTAAAGGGCAACTATCAGCAGCGAAGCACCTTGCAGGGGGCAGCAGGGAGCAGGAAAAAACTTTAAACATTAAATCTGGTGTCTTTTTGAAGGGGTGGATTGGGGTGGTGGTATTGCTCAAGTCTGGTATGAAGGTGTTAAAAAGGCACAGTATGGTGGTATTGGTCAGGTCTGGTATAGCGGTGTTATCCAGTCACAGTATAGCTGTATTGTTCAGGTCTGGTATGGCGGTGTTATCCAGTCACAGTATCGCAGTATTGGTTAGGTCTAGTGTGGTGGTGTTATCCAGTCACAGTATAGCGGTATTGGTCAGGTCTGGTATGGCAGTGTTATCCAGTCACAGTATGGTGGTATTGGTCAGGTCTGGTATGGCGGTGTTATCCAGTCACAGTATAGCTGTATTGTTCAGGTCTGGTATGGCGGTGTTATCCAGTCACAGTATTGCGGTATTGGTTAGGTCTGGTGTGGTGGTGTTATCCAGTCACAGTATAGCGGTATTGATCAGGTCTGTTGTGGCAGTGTTATCCAGTCACAGTATGGTGGTATTGATCAGGTCTGGTGTGGCGGTGTTAACCAGTCACAGTATGGCAATATTGGTCAGGTCTGGTATGGCGGTGTCATCCAGTCACAGTATGGCGGTTTTGGTAAGGTCTGGTGTGGTGGTGTTATCCAGTCACAGTATCGCCGTATTGGTTAGGTCTAGTGTGGTGGTGTTATCCAGTCACAGTATAGCGGTATTGATCAGGTCTGTTGTGGCAGTGTTATCCAGTCACAGTATGGTGGTATTGATCAGGTCTGGTGTGGCGGTGTTAACCAGTCACAGTATGGCAATATTAGTCAGGTCTGGTATGGCAGTGTCATCCAGTCACAGTATGTCGGTATTGGTAAGGTCTGGTGTGGTGGTGTTATCCAGTCACAGTATGTCGGTATTGTTAAGGTCTTGTGTGGCGGTGATAAATGTGATGCCTGGAGCTATTACCTACCAATCTGCCAATCCTGTGGTGAGAATTTCTTCAGACAATATGCAGACCGCCCTAATCATTGATTCAATGTGGAAATTTGTTTATGTTTTAAGCAGTTGAAATCCATAAGAACATTTAGACAATGTTTCTACATGTAGAGAAATGTAGAAACGAAGGCCGAAGGACACGAAACGCGTGTTGGGGTGGTGGCATCCTGGAGAGTGATCAGACTTTGTTATTCCTTGGTAATACGAGCGGTTCTTATATGGGGTAGGAAGGGTCTTTACAATAGATATAGGGGTTGGTTCCCCATGTAACAAGTTTTGGCACTTAGCACTTTATACCCGGTCCCAGTGTTCTTTATTATGAATTGCTCCTGTATAATTATGTAATATGTGACATCTCTCCAGGATTGCCACCCTGTTTTTATAGTGTTGATTCATTTTTTTTTTTTTGCATTTTTGTATTTTAACATGATCTAAATAAAATTATTGCTACACTACTGAATTTTGTTTTTCTTTGGTTATATAGTTTGGCTATATTGAGGTAGCATTACGGCTCAGGCCAGTATCCACTTACTTATACCAATTTAGTGGTCTTTACATGTAATAGTGGTGGCCCATTGTTTATGCTGTTTTTGGCTAATATATAGAGAAATGCATGTGGCCGAAACCACGCTTCCATTTCTTCCCCAGTAATAATGTGCTGTTACCAGGATTAGTGGCCATACGCGTATTCGTTACCGCATGAGGGTCTGGTTTCGGCTGCATGTGGTGACGTACAGTAAATGTGGGAACACGGACGAAGACTGATTAGATATCTATATGATGTTCAGAAACTGGAAAATCATGATGCTATTAGGATTGGCTTCTATATGTGGCACTATGGGTGGGATTGGCTACTATATGGGGCACTAGGGGGGGTGGCTACTATATGTAGCACTATGGAGGGACTGGCTACTATATGAGGCACTATTGGGGGTGATTGGCTACTAAATGGAGCACTGGGGGGGGGGATTGGCTACTATATGGGGCACTCGAGCATCACAAGGAGCCTGGTCGAGCATTGAGCATGCTTACTTCACTTTTTTTTTTATTCAACCAAAACATCTATGTAGCAAACACATACCACAAACAAATGAGGTTGCAAAAGAGTTCATAACACCTATATAATTCCCATCCCAGCTGAACCCCTCCGACCCCCCACCCCCACCCCCAAACCCAAATCTGCCGGAAGAAAACAATAAATAAAAAAAATAAAAAATAAATAAATAAAAAGAAGTAAAACAAACTATTGTTTCCTATTCAGCCATTTTCCCCATACTTTTCTGAATTTTTCCAGAGCCCTAGGAGATGATTTCCTTGTTAAAATGTCTTCATATTTACATATATGATCTGTAAGACCAATCCATTCCTGGACAGATGGTGCATTTGATCCAAGCCGTAAGCGAGAAATAAGAACCTTGGCCAAAGACCACATTCTATTTATTAGAGAGCCCTCTTTACCATCATTCAGATATCCTCCCAATAAATTGATCCAGGTACAATCCTGAATCTTCCTGCTAGATCGTTGCTTGTTTACTGGGCCTATTCCACGGCCCGATGATCGTTGAGTGAGGGCTGCAAGACATCGTTACCGATGTCCTTGCAGCCCTTGCAGCATCATACATTACCTGCAGGTCTTCTCCTCCGCTCCATCTTTCTCCCCGGGTCCCGTGCGCTCTATCTTCTGAATGGCCGGTCAGCTGACAGGCCACACTCAGCCAATCATAGGCCGCGGCGGTCCCGGCCTGTGATTAGCTGAGCAGTCTGTCAGCTGACCGGCCATTCAGAAGATAGACAGCGTGAGACCCGGGGATGAAGACAGCGCGGAGAAGCCTGGACAGGTAATGTATGATGATGCCGCTGTCAAATCGTCGGTCGGGCGATGATTTTAGGTCTGGCCCTAAATGAACGATCAGCCGATGACACGATCATCGGCTGATCGTTCTCTCTATTTCACCGAAAGATAATCGGCCGAATCGGGCCAAATGGGGCCGATCCGGCCGATTATCGTTACTGTGGAATAGGGCCCTTAGATAGATAGATAGATAGATAGATAGATAGATAAATAGATAGATAGATAGATAGATAGAGTCTATTTTCAAGCAGTGGTCTGAAACATGTCTGATAGGTAAATAAATTCACTACGTTATTTTTTCACAAGTACATTTTGGAGTGTTGCAGCTTTATTTATTTATTTTTTCTAGGCAGCTACTGTATATTTTTTTTCATTTCCAGATAAGCCTTTTAATTTTTACACAGTTATATATGTGAACTGTAAAAAGTATTTTACATTCTTCTAAATCCCTATTCATTATAAGTAATATAGCAGAATATACCCTTTATTATTATTCTGAAAGCATCGTCGTCTGCTGCGGTTCCCTATAGGTAACAATTGGTTGAGGGCCCACTGACACTCACTCACCCCCCTTAGGCTGAACGCCTAGCTACGCCCCTGACACAGACCAATATTTCCCCCAAACAGTTCCCATGTAGTAATGGCACACCTCTACACATGATCTTCAGACAGTATAAAAGGTTATATTCTAGTTAAATCCAATGACTCACAGGTATCACCTTCTTGGAGTCATTCTCTTTCCTGTACTTCTATATCTGGCTTAGACAGCTGTGAAGACCTAGAACTAGAGATGAGCGAAGCAAATCTTGCAGGAAATGTAGTTCCCCGGCCGGCATGTTGGATATTGATATTGGATATTCATAAAATTGAATGGATCCAAAGACGGGCTACCAAAATGGTGGTATAAGCCATAAAACATATCAGGAAAGACTATGAATCTGTATAGTCTGTTGGAAAAAAGCAGATGTGGTTGGTAAATCTACATAAGAGAATGTAAACCTGCCTGGGATAAACTTATATCTATCCTAATATAATAAGAAGGGAAATACTAAAAGGGCAGACTAGATGGACCAAGTGGTCTTTTTCTGCCAACAATTTTCTGTTTCTATGGGCTTGTTGGATATATATGGGCTTGCAACTCGAGAACGGCGGCAACTAAAAAACACGAGATGGCTCAAAATACTTAGAGGGACTTGGTAAGACCAGCTAGGGGCTTTGGCAGCATTTTATTTTTTAGCTCTTGGGTGGAATACCCCTTTAACCCCCAGCCGCACCAGTCAGTTATTGTATGTCCTAGCAGGAGGTTACTTTCCACACCAGGATGTACAATAACTAACCGGCTCCCGGTGCTCACTGTTTACGTAAACAGTGAATGGGAGCCGCAGCTAAACTTTCAGCTGATAGCTGACAAATTAGTCATGTTGTTCCTGGACCCTTAGCAAGAGTCCAGGATAGGCAATCACCAACATCAGTGCATCAGTATTCCTGTGAAATGGTTAAAAAACTGTATGAATGTCAATTTGAATACTTAAAAGGGTGAAGATTTCAAAATGGGGTGAATTATGGGTGTTTCTAGTTGACAGGCCTCTGGAATATGCTCCAAAATTGAAGTGGTCCCTTAAAAATTCAGAGTTTAAATTTTCACTAAAATTTTGAAAATTGCTACTTAAAGCGACTCTGTACCCACAATCTGACCCCCCCAAACCACTTGTACCTTCAGCTGCTTTTAATCCAAGATCTGTCCTGGGGTCCATTCAGCAAGGGATGCAGTTATTGTCATAAAAACTACTTTTAATCCGGCAGCGCTGTGTCTAACAGCCGGGGCTTACATTTGTATATGCATTAGGCTGGCACACCCTCTCTGTCCTTCCTCCCCGCCCCCCTCATCATTAGGAAAGCTCCAGGCAGATTGCTTCCTATTCGTCAGCTGTGTGAGCCCGGCACATGGGCTGGATCGTTATTACACCTGTGCAAAGCTCAAACAGCAGTAAATGTTTCTGGATCATACCTAAATATGAGGAGGGTGGGGAGGAAGGACGGAGAGGTGGTGCCAGCCTAATGCATATACAAATGTAAGCCCCGGCCGTTAGACACAGCGCTTCAGGATTAAAAGTTGTTTTTATGACAATAACTGCATTACCTGCCGAACGGACCACAGGACAGATCTTGGATTAAAAGCAGCTATCTGAAGGTACAAGTAGTTTGGGGGGGACAGATTGTGGGTACAGAGTGTTAATGATGATGGTCTCTAAAATCCCCCAAAAAGTTAAAGCATGTTCTCCAAATGCTGCCAATATAAAGTAGACATGTTATAGATATTAATCAATAATTTATGTGATATAACTATCTTCCCTATTGGCAGAAACCTTCAAATTTAGAGAAATGCAATTATTTTAATTTTCACAACATTTTGGAGTTTGTTTGTTTTTTAAAATGCTTAAGGTATTGACCCAAATTTACTACTAACACAAGGATCACAAGGATCGGTAAAAGCATTCCAGAGTTATTGATGCATAAAGTGACACATCATATTTGAAAAATTTGGCTGTGTCCCCTTAAGGTAAAGTAGATGCTCCAGTAGGAAGTTTCCCACCTAATCCAGAAGATTGGGGTAATTTTTTTTATTTCTTCTTTAATTTCTTTCTTTCTTTCTTTCTTTCTTTCTTTCTTTTTATTCAAATTAACTGGTACTAGAAAATTATATAGATTTGTAAATTACTTTTATTTAAAAATCTAAAGTATCTCAGCAATTGTATGTCCTGCAGAAAGTGGTGTATTCTTTCCAGTCTGACACAGTGTTCTTTGCTGCCACCTCTGTCCGTGACAGGAAGTGTCTAGAGCAATAGCAAATCCCCATAGAAAACTTCTCCTGCTCTGAGCATTTCCTGACATGGACAGATGTTGCAGCAGAGAGCACTGTGTCAGACTGGAAAAAAATACATAACTTCCTGCAGGACATACAGCAGCTGATAAGTACTCGAAAGCTTGAGATTTTTTAAATAGAAATTTATATATCTGTATATTAGAGATGAGCGAACCTGGAGCATGCTCGAGTCGATCCGAACCCGAACTTTCGGCATTTGATTAGCGGTGGCTGCTGAACTTGGATAAAGCCCTAGGGCTATGTGGAAAACATGGATATAGTCATTGGCTGTATCCATATTTTCCAGACAACCTTAGAGCTTTATCCAAGTTCAGCAGCCCCAGCTAATCAAATACTGAACGTTCGGGTTCGGATCGACTCAAACCCGAGCCCGGTTCGCTCATCTCTACTGTATATCTTTCTGGTACAGGTTGATTTTAAAAAAAATGTGATATCCATGGCTGCAGTATTTTGTGCTGGTTTTAGCGAGTTTCTTCTTAAATCTATCAGTTGTATCCATTAAACTGACGCCCCTATCAAAATGTCTAACCTGCTTCTAAGCCTTCTGCTACAGTATGTTATTTAGCATTGCAATTTTCTAGCACTTCAGAAAATTTAGATTGTCACTTTTTTGTTTATTGCTGCTGGGTTTTGCTGAATGTTTTGAAAATGTCTGTTCATAATTTAGTGCATAATACACAATATATAGTATATAGCTCAATCGTGGGATCACAGACTATTTATTCACAAAAATAAAAAATAAAAGCCACCATATTTGCATAATATATCTAACATCGTCTTAAGTTCAACATTAAAATTTTGAATGTAACACACCAGTTGATTTTTGAATTAAAGTAAAACTGTCAATTTTTAACATTCAATTTCTTTAAGGTTTTTAATTTTTGAAATTAAAGAGTTCCGCCAATTTGCAGTATGGAGCGCTTTTTTTTTTAATTCTTCATGCACAAAGGGCTCCAATTATAACCTAATTCTGATTAACTAAGGGTTGATGACAATTTCATTACTCAAAAAATAAATTTATTAGCCAGTAGTAACGTGTTGTGACTATAGCTTCTTCGCTAATAAGACAAAGTTTAACTGCTTTTAGAACTTCAACCTGACTGCCATCCCCCTGCAGTTATAAGACTCGTTCAATGAAATAAATTACTGCTTCAATGTCGAAAAATCTTGAGTTACAAGGCTACATTTTATATGTATATTAATTTTATCTTTAGCCTATAAAATGCAAGTTATAATTCACATTTTATTAAAATTACCATCATTTTGACAGCAGCAAAAACTGCATATAAAAGACAGCTTAACTTAATTTGAACCTGATTTTGCAATACAAATGAGAAAAGGATTAATAAAATGTAACTCTATAGGAGGTATTCATTTTTATTCTCTGCAAATTTTTTTTTTAAATCCCTGATTTAATTTGAAAAAGTTCATTTTGTTCAGCTACATTAAAAGTATTATATATATATATATATATATATATATATATATATATATATATATTAGAGATGAGTGAACCTCGAGCATGCTCAAGTCGATCCGAACCCGAACTTTCGGCATTTGATTAGCGGTGGCTGCTGAAGTTGGATAAAGCCCTAAGGCTATGTGGAAAACATGGATATAATCATTGGCTGTATCCATGTTTTCCAGACAACCTTAGAGCTTTATCCAAGTTCAGCAGCCCCAGCTAATCAAATACCGAACGTTCGGGTTCGGATCGACTCGAACCCGTACCCGGTTCGCTTATCTCTAATATATATATATATATATATATATATATATATATATATATATATATATAAACCAGTAAATTTGAATACAGGAATATTGTATATGGGGAAATTGGCTTCTTTATTTCCAAACTCGAAAGGGAAACCTCAAGAATAAAGATGTAGGAACCATGTCCATAAGAGGGCACAGAATTTTTTTTAGGGGATTAAATTCCAATCCATAAATATTACTTTGTAATATACTTATGTAATAAATATGGTGCTGCTTGCGTGCAGCCAGAGATAACTCACCCACTGAAGCTGCAGAAATGCAGCCATGCTTGGTCCTCTTCGTCTCACTCCTTCGTCTCATCTCCCCTTCCCCTTGGAGACAGAGAACATGTAACCTCTGTCTCCTCTGTAGGCCTGGTTTATTTTACTATGCACCTGCAAACCCAAACCATTTTTTTCTTTCAGAATTTGCCAGAATACCCCTTTAACACATGCTTACAGGCTTTAAAGCCACATGGGTAACACAAGAATAAGCTCTAACCACAGCTTCTAACAGCTCTATCAGCAACCTATTTGCAGTCTATTAGTCTTAATGGGGAGTTCCCTGATCCTTGTTCTCCGATCTTGTCATTTGCTCTCCAGTCATCTCTGCTCAATTATACATTGCTTTTTAGGCCACATATGGTGACCAAGAGTTGCTAGATACAGTTTGCAAGGGCAAGTGTTTTAGTACTTTGCAGAAGTTGAGAGGAAGCAGTTGAGTGAGATTGAGTGTGATTGCCAATACCCTCTGAAATATTCAGGTGGTAGTTCTGGATAGTTTAGGCTTGAACAAAGACAGTCTCTTTGGTACGTTCTTAGGTAGAGGACTTACAAAGTAGATTGGGGACCACCAGGGAAGCCTGTCTAGGCAGTGCAGAACTCAGGTTGGCAGGTTGACCTTAAAGGGGTAGTGCGGCGCTAAGAAATTATTCACAGAATAACACACATTACAAAGTTATACAACGTTATACAACGTACAAAGTTATGTCTGTGAATTGCCCCCTTCCCTGTGTCCCCCCACCCCCGCGCGTGTACCCGGAAGTGTGGTACATTATACATACCTGTCACGTGCCGACCCCCGTCCCCGATCTTCTGTGCCACGACGTCATCTTCGGACGGACGGCCGAAGCTCTCCGATGGTCCCGAGTGCCGGCCGCCCTCTGCCGCGTCATCAGATGCTCAGCCGCAATTGGCTGAGCATAACTGTGCTCAGCCAATCGCGGCTGAGCGGCTGATGACGCGGCAGTTAGCATGGACAGTGCCTTCATGGCCTGTAGTGTTTCCAGACGTATCTCCCATCTGATTTGTTGTTTGAGTTGGCCTGAGTATACTATACAGGGAAGGTGCTGTAATGTCATAGGGGTGCTGTTCTGGGTTATACCGCACCTGGTATTCCATGGTCTATATTTTAATTGTTTTTAGCATTGGGACTATTAATTTGTAGTGCGTTTGTACCTATTCAAATAAAGAACTTTAATCTCTTTACTCTTTTGATGTGCCAATTCACCTTTGCAGCATACCTTTTCTTTTTATTGGTAAAAGGATGGTGTGTAATTTTTATTTAATACAAAATAAAATATGATAATAATAATAATAACAATTGTTCTGCAGATCTGCAATTTATTATGCTGAAATAATTAAGTGTAGAGTGTAGAGGTACTCCCCCTCCTAACTCAACAGCAAATATGACATGGTTAGAAATGCCTTACATGAATTTACAAATGCATATAAAATAAAATATTATTTAGCTGTGACTTTTAACTATAATAGTATAATTATAGACCAAGACAAGTTTATAAACCTTTCGATGGATTGTCTCCAGTACATGAGCACAAAATATTTGTTCCAAGAATTAACAGATGGTCCCCAAATTATTAGGGATTTCAATTTAACAGAACATCTTCCAGGAACAAAAACAAAATTTATCCAGCTTGCCTCTCCCATTTGTTATTATACAGCAGCCAGGGCCATTCATAAACATCCAATACTGTACATTGCAACAAAATTGTATAAAAAAACCTGCAAACAAATACTTATAAATATGCAAAAAATAAAAAGGCCACCAAAGATTTAAATAAACACTAAACATAATAAATGCACAGAAAATCTTCCACCCCTATTCTCCCCTTTTAAGATCCAATTTTGTCTCATATTACTGTTAAATCATATATTTATATGTCTCCTTTCTGTGCCAGGATCCCAGCCATGCCCCCTTTTTTTTTATCTCTACCATGTGTAGCAGGAGCCTCCCCCCGTGACCTGTCTGCAGTAGGGCACAAAGATTGTTTTGCCCAGTCCCTTGGTTAACGTCCACCCCCTCAATCATTCCTCAGCCAAAACAGCACTGATCAGCAGGAGAAAATCCAGAAAACTGGCAATTACTGGTGTCAAGATATCCCCTTTACTCTTATAATTTTATTCTAGGTTTAATTTACCCTGTTATTCCGGCTTACGTATATTCTTGTATAAAGCTCCCTTAAAGAGAACCAATCACCTAAATGTAACTGTCCCTATTATGAAAGTATATCTCTCCCTCAGTCTATTCATGAAGATACAGACTGCATTTGCAGTCTGTATCTTTATACTTTACCTGATCCTCTGTTCCCTGGCTGTTCCGGTGGGCGCCGCCATCTTGATGACGTCACTTGCGTTCCAGCGGTGCGTTCCAGCGTGACGTCATCAAGATGGCGCCGCCGCCGGAACAGCCAGGGAACAGAGAATCGGGTAAAGTATAAAGATACAGACTGCAAAGGCAGTCTGTATCTTCATAGATAGACTTCATGAAAGATACAGACTGTATTTGCAGTCTGTATCTTTATACTTTACCTAT
Source organism: Dendropsophus ebraccatus (assembly GCF_027789765.1). Taxonomy (NCBI): domain Eukaryota; kingdom Metazoa; phylum Chordata; class Amphibia; order Anura; family Hylidae; genus Dendropsophus; species Dendropsophus ebraccatus. Next base: position 107,103,172 of record NC_091460.1, read on the forward strand.
CCTCTGCTTCAGTGCCGCACGGCCGGGCGCCGCCATCTTGATTACGGGCCTTGCGTTCCACCGCTGGAACGCAAGTGACGTAATCAAGATTGCTCCACCGAAGAAGAGGATAGGTAAAGTATAAAGATACAGACTGCAGAGGCAGTCTGTATCTTCATAAATAGATTAGAGAAGAGGGACTAGAAAATACACAGCGATCTTGCGCTGTATAGCGCGAGATCACTGTGTATTAACGGAGCGGCGGGCAAAGGATCATGGGAACCTTTCCTGCCGCTCTGCATGACGGGAGTTTCCTGTCTCGCGCCGGCTCTTTTGAAAAGAGCCGGCTCGAGTAGGAAAGTGAATAATTAAAAAAACGTGGCAATAAAAATAATGAATTATATTTACAAATGTCAATAAAATGATGATTTACATCTAATAAGGGAATAAAACATTTTTAACTTTCGTCCATGATTGGTTCTCTTTAAGAATATAGTATAGTAACATGAAGACCATATATATGGTTATAAGACCTGGTTTCATGGGCTTCATGGCAGTTGGGCCCTCTCTGCAGCAAGGAGATGGGGCCCAACTATCGTGAAGCCCCACCTAAGTGACACTGTCGACTGATTTAATGAAGCAAGAGTGTTTGTGTGTGTGTGGGGGGGGGGGGGGCGTAGACAGCACGACTTTTTGTGGGACATGTTACACTTTAGATTAGTGATCAATTTTGGCTGATATCCCTACAATTTTCTTTTAAAAGTGCCCCCACTTCATAAAAAATATTGCAAAATTTATATTTTTCTAACTTTGACTTTTCTGCAGTCACCGTGCAGGTTTCATCATGTGAGAATTTTATTGCCAAATATATATATGGGGGGGAAAATAAAAAAAGACAATATGCTGACCGCTCCAGGTGCACGTGCTGCACTGCATCACGGAGATCTTGGACCCCACCAGCTGTCATCTTCGCACCAGTTCTGGGTACATCACAACCTCGGTTCCACGTCACAGATGGGTGGGATATAGCCCACTCAGCCAATCAGTCACTGCAGTGGTGTCCCGCCCCAGGCACTGACTGGCTGAGCAAGGTGTCCATCAGCTGGGTCTTGACATAGCCGGCGGGGAGCTCAGAAGACAGCTGGTGTGGTCCAGGAGCAGGACGTGGCTCTGCGCGGGCACCAGGACAGGTGAATATAACTTCTTTTTCATTTCCCCCCAACCCCTGCCCGTAATGATTTTTTTTATTCCCTACCGACTTCTGCTTTAACTTTCATTATTTGCATATGGGGATTATAGGGGAGATTTATTAAACATGGTGTAAAGTACTGTAACTGGCTCAGTTGCCCCTAGCAACCAATCGGATTCCACCTTTCATTCAAGAGTCTGTGAGGAATGAAAAGTGGGATCTGATTGGTTACTAGGGGCAACTGAACCGATTTTACTTTACACCATGTTTGATAAATTTTACCCAATGTGTTTATTTAACTTTATTTATAATATTTTTTTACATTCACACTTTATTTTACTGTCCCACCTTGGGGACTATATTGTCTGATTGTCTGATAACAAATATAACACACTGTAGTACCCGATCTGCATTGCAATGTGTTGTGCCTGTCTTAGGCATAGCTGAGCATACTCTACCTGAACCTTAACAGCTTCGGTAGTTATGAAACTGAGGCCTTTAGGGAGGCATCTGGTTGTCATAGCTACCATCAGGACTCGCTTCATAGAGCCCCAATTGTGAACAGAGGGAGAATTCATTCTTCCTCTGTTCTCCCTATCGCACTGATCACAGCATCTATAGGGTTAAATGGTGGGAACCGAGCATGGCTAAGGTCCTGGCAGTTGCAGGAGGTGCCCATTTCATCCACGGATGGAACTGTACATCCATGAGTGGGCGTGCACTGCAAAAATGGCTGTACAGTTGTGCCCTGAATGGGTCAGAAGAAACATAGAAAATTGTGAGCAAAAAAAGACCACCATGTCCATCTAGTCTGCCCTTACCTCTCCACTTCCTTTCTTATTCTCTTCCAATAAACATACTGTATGTTTATTCCAGGTAGGTTTAAATGCATTTGACTTGACTGTAGATTTTCCAACCACATCCGCTGACACTTTGTTCCAAAAATCTACTACTCTTTCACTAAAGTAATCATTTAATATGGATTGCATGTTACCCTTATATACAAGTTGCTCTTAACTCACAGCTGCCAGAACTGTCAGAATTGAATTTCTACATGTGTAGTATAGCCATGAAGCTGAGTATAGTACACTATGGGGATGACCAGTGAGTAGAAGGCAACGCTGCCTGAACAAGTTTTGGAGGAAGCTGGTAGGATGTACATGGTCCAAGGGGGTGTCTGGGTTAGACTCTGATATTGCAACCATCCTCAAGACTAGTGATGAGCGAATAGTGAAATATTCGAATATTCAATATTCGTACGAATATCTCCCTAATATTCAAATATTTGATTGAATATTCGATCCCATTAAAGTCTAAGGGAACAAGTATTCGATTATTGAAAAACATCTATTCGACCACTTGGAGGTAAAAAACGGAAACTGTGGGATTTGAACGCTTATCGAATTTTTTTTGAATATTCGGCGAACTATTCGATAGATCGAATACCTTACTATTCGATCGATCAGTATTCGCTCATCACTACTCAAGACATATAAATGGTTTTAGCACATTTTAAAAAGTACTTTTTGTGATTCCCTACCTCAGATTTCGTAACTAGTATGTTTACAAATACTGTCAATTTTTGTAAATTAAGTATTGTGGAACTTTAGGGTCAAAAAGACCAGATTTTTTTAAAGCAGCATTTGCAACAATCAAAGTTTAAATGTATTTTCAGTTTTTAATTCAAACAGTAGGTAACTGTGTAGATTGCATGCTCTGACTGTAAGACATTTATTTATGCTGCACAATGAATAAACTATATATGAAATAATTATTGTTTTTTTGGTATAAGAAACACATACAGAATACATAAGTTCTGTCTTCTCTTTCTAAACATGACAGCACATCTCACTGAGGACCAGCAGAGGGCACTCTTTCATATGCAGATAAGCCAAATGCAATGATCACATCAGCTGCACAACACATTTTAAACACAGGAAATCTGGCAAATAACTAAACTTAGATAATAACATGAAGGACAGAAGGCACAAAAAAAAAGAAAAGAAAAGAAAACACATTAAAGTCTTCATGTTGCAAATATATTTATTTATTTATTATCAATGTTACTGGAATAAGAATGTGAAGAAATAATAATAATAATAATAATAATTTTATAATAATAGTAATTGTTATTATTATGATGATGTCATAGAAGGGCAATGATGATGATGATGATGAAGAATCTGGTGTTGCGAACCCCCAAAGTACTGTACGCTCAAGATATGACTATACCAAATTGTCTTCTGGTCCTGTAAGCGCAGGCATTGTACTGTTAGTAAATATACCATGAATACAAAGGATCTGGGTTTTGCTTATTTCAAACGTAACACTTTTATTAACTATACTTAACTTTTATAATTTATGCCTTTGCTGTACATGTACAATCTGATATACCTGAATGCACCTCATTCATCTAATAATATGTTCTTAGGTAACATTTATGCTACATACATTTAGTCAATGTTTTATGTGTGACACATCATTTTATAGTAGAACATGGATGTATATGCTATATAAAGTGGTTTGCAATAAATTAGAATATCAACAAACATTTTTTTTTTCAGTAATTCAATTCAAAAAGTGACCTAATATATTCTATAGAGTCATTACATACAGAGTGAACTTTTTCAAGCATTTATTTCTGTTAAAATTAGTGATTTTGGATTACAGCCAAGAAAAAAACAAAAGTCAGTATTTCAGAAAATTAGAATATTATATAAAACCAACTGAAAAAAAAGTTTTTAACACAGAAATGTCGACCAAATGAAAAGTCTGTACAGTAAATGCCCTCAATACTTGGTAGGGCACCTTTTGCATGAATGACGGCACAATGCGGCAATGTGGCATGGAGGCGATCAGCTGATGGCACTGCAGAGGTGTTATTGAAGCCCAGGTTGCTTTGATAGCGGCCTTCAGCTCGTCTGCATTGTTGGGTCTGGTGTCTCATCTTCCTCTTGACAATACCCCATAAATTCTCTATGATTTAAGGTCTGGCGAGTTTGCTGGCCAATCAAGCACAGTGATGCTGTGGTAAGTAAACCAGGTATTGTACTTTTGGCAGTGTGGACAGATCCTGCTGGAAGATGAAAATTCCATCTCTAAAAATCTTTTCAGCACAGGGAAGCATGAAGTGCTCTAAAATTTCTTGGTAGACGGCAGCATTGACTTTGGTGTTGATGAAACACAGGGAACCTACACCAGTAGATGACATGGCTCCCCAAACCATCACTGATTGTGGAAACTTCACACTAGACCTTAAGCAGCTTGGATTATGTACCTCTCCACTCTTCCTCCAGACTCTGGGACCTTGATTTCCAAATGAAATGCAAAATTTACTTTTGTCTGAAATCAGGACATTGGACCACTGATCAACAGTCCAGTTCTTCTTTTCCTTGGCCCAGATAAGACGCTTCTGGCATTGTTTATTGGTCAGGAGTGACAATGAAACACTTGTAGCCCATGTCCTGCAGACGTCTGGATGTGGTGTCTTTTGAAGCACTGACTCCAGCAGCAGTCCACTCTTTGTGAATCTCTCCCAAATTTTTGAATGGCATTTTCGTTACAATCCTGTTAAGGCTGCGGTTCTCCCGATTGCTTGTGCACCTTTTTCTACCACACTTTTTCCTTTCACTCAACTTTCCATTGATATGGAAAGACAGTAACTGTGGTCAGCTCCCAGTAATGAACATGCTTTTCCTAGATCACGTAGAAAGATAGAGCACGGGGGATGAAGCCAATGGATTCCGGGGTGTCAATAGCTAGAAAAGAAAGTTGATTCCTCCAGCTCATATAAAATTCCACTTTATTGATTCCAAACGTCTAAAATAATAGCCGACGCGTTTCGAGCCTACTCGGCTCTTAGTCATGGCATCTGCATCCGCACAAATCTAGGGGAAATACTCATGATTCATCCCAAAAAGGTCACCAGGAGGCATCTGAACTCTCCGGGACCATAGCTGCAGGAGAGATTAGACAAGTCGCCGCTCACCTTGCCCGTGGCATGGCAGGTCCCCTCATTCAGTAGCAGAGGTGGGACACAGCTACAGCTGCTGAATGGCTGAGTGGGCCTGCTATGTCACATCCTAAGTTCAGTCTCCAGACCAGGAAGCTGCCAGACACCGGGGGCTGGTGCTGTGGTATGTGAGAGGAAGTGTAGGAGCCAGGGAGGTAAGTGTATGTAGACAAGTAAAATACAACCTGTGAAATTCTTATTTCCCCAGCAGAAGGTTGGGAAGGACAATCGAGCTGACCCAGTACACATCACAGTGGTATCACATGACTATGGGCAGCATTGCAGCTGAGAATATACAGTACAGACATAAATGTGATCTCCAAATATTTAGTTAGAAATGGTTGTAGCAACCACCAAAGGACTCTTTTACAGATAACACTAAATACTATTTCAGTGCTTTAATACTGGATAGTGCCTTTTATAAAACACAATATAATGATACCAAATAAATCTTGTTTTTCCATAGCATGCTATTGATGATTTATGGTGTTGCCCCCTTTTTAGTCATAGATGAGCGTGACAGCCGGCCCAGCCAATCACTGATTGGCTGAGACGGGACAGTACCACGACCAATGATTGGCTGACTATCATTTCAGTCAGGAAGTGCAGGGGTCCTGCGATGACCTGTGGACACCAGGGGAGCAGGTAAGTATCATTGAGTGAACTTGCTGAATTGCACTAAAAAGCTAAACAACTCATTTAGTTTTAGTGCGGTTGATTTACAATTTAGCTTGCACGAACCCAAACTTTATTTCAAAGTTTGGCGAGCTTCTCAAACCAAACTTTTAAAAAGTTTGCTCATATCTAGATACAGCCATAGGCTATGTTCAGACGGCGTGTGAGACCGTCCATTCCGTGACCCCATCCGGGTCACGGAACGGCCAGTCTCAGCCCGGATCATCCCGACTGATACTTAAGTACCGGCCGGGTGACCTGTCCGGCCGCGGAGCTCTGATGCGGGCGCATCAGCGCGCGCCCGCATCAGAGCTTCCCATAGCCCACAGTGAAGCAAGCTGCCGGAGCCGCTTGCTTCACTGTGTGAGCTGACAGGTCTTTCTGCGTCCGGAATTCACTGAATTCTGGACGCAGAAAACTGACATGTGAGTTTTTTCCGGCGCTGCATGGGATCCCGGCCGGAGCGCATACGATGTGTGTACTCTCAGGCCAGGATCCCATTGAAAATAAGGCTATGTTCCACCCTCATAACTACGGCCGTAGTTCTGCGGCGAGAACTACAGCCGTAGTTTTACGTGTGAACATAGCCATACACTGTATGCATGATTTCTCGGACTCCCTCGGGCTGCATCTAACTTCTTTAGCCGCCAGTATTCAAATATCCTACGATCAGATTCGAGCATGCTCCAGTTGAGCTCATCTAAATACTATCCATTAGCAAATTGTGTGTAGCTGCAGTGCATTTGAAAGCCACACTACCTTGCATAAGAGTGCAACTCTGGTCACACTATGGCGGCAGAGCCGTATTAACACTTGCTGCTGCCCTAGGCACTAAACCTAAAGACGCCCCATCTTCACGCACCGATTGGCCATACCAGGCCTGACCAATACCACTATACCCCCCACCCCCCCTGGAAAAGACACCAAATTTACTGGCAGGTCTGAACAGGAGGTTAGAGACTAAAAAAAAAAAAAAAAATGTTTTTTCTTTCCCCCTGCTCCCTGGTGCTGCCCACCTGCAAGGTGCTGCCCTAGGCACCGGACCACGGGTGCCTAGTGGTAAATACGGTCCTGTATGGCGACATTGGGAATAGCGCAGCCTCAATGGCAAAAGTGTGTGGGGGGGGGATTACGCTTGTCACGTTTGTAAAATTAGCAAATTTCTAATTTTAAAAGTAATTTTTGTTCATTACATTACTACATTACTAGAAAAAATGTACATCTACTGATGATTCATTAAGCAGTCTTACAGTAAGAATGTCCTATGTTGCCCATAGCAACCAATCACAGTTCTCATTTTAAAAGGCTTGTTAAAGGGATACTCCAGCCATTTTTCTTTTCTTTCAAATTAACTGGTGCTAGAAAGTGCCAAAGATTTTTAATTTATTTCTATTTAAAAAACTCCAGTCTTCCAGTACTTATCAGCTGCTGTATGTCCTACAGGAGTGGTGTATTCTTCACAAACTGTCACAGTTCTCTCTGACGCCTCCTTTGTCCATGTCAGCTACTGCCATGAGCAGTAGCAAATCCCCATAAGAAACCTTTCCTGCTCTCATGACTGGGAAGAATACATTGTTTCTTTTTAAACCTGACTGTGCTTGAGGTTCTCTCATCGCTACTGTAGAATAATGCATATATATAAAAAAAATATTTATCTTTAAATAGAATAAAATTAGATTTTTCCACTTTTTGTGATTTTTTTTTTAAATACAGCAGTTTGTACCATTAATAATAATAAAAAAAAATCAATGTTATAATCTCAAAGGGTTATGTATCTACTGGGAAATTATTCAGGGTTGCTAATCAGTGGTATTATTATAATGCAATGATAAGCATGAAGGGATAACAGTATCAAGCTGTCAATTACAGAAGGGACAGCACTTAACATTTTTAATAGTTGTGCTGTCCTCAGCCAATACCAAACATTAAGAAACTCATTTATCAATGTCCAGTAAGAAAAAAGTCCTACAAAGGTGACCATGCATTCTCACGTTATTAGGAGGAAACTCATCTTTTCCACGCATAACAGTTTTCATTCGAAGTAGAAACTGTATGGTATATTTTATTAGCTGGTCAATGCTTAAAATATGCATTGTGACCAGAGAGGGGAAAACATTAGGGAAACAAGTGGAACGTCTAATAGATCAGTGTTTCTCAACTCCAGTGCTCTAGTCCCCCGGGTAATGATTAGAGATGAGCGAACCTGGAGCATGCTTGAGTCCATCCGAACCCGAACTTTCGGCATATGATTAGCGGTGGCTGCTGAAGTTGGATAAAGCCCTAAGGCTATGTGGAAAACATGGATATAGTCGTTGGCTGTATCCATGTTTTCCAGACAACCTTAGAGCTTTATCCAAGTTCAGCAGCCACCGCTAATCAAATGCCGACCTATCGGGTTTGGATAGACTCGAACCCAAACCTGGTTCGCTCATCTCTAGTAATGATTTAAATGGGGACTCCAGATAAGAAAAATTTAACCCAGTTCAATCCCTACCCAAAATCTAAGCTTGTGTGTAATAGGTTTCTATTACATGAATAACACCCAAAAGCTGCTGAAAATCCTCACTGTCTGCTCCACTACTCTGTCTTCCCTCACTTATTTGAGACAGGGGTCGAATGTTCTCTGTCTCCATGTTCTTCTGTTGCCAGGCAAGCTGTAACCCCTTACCTGAAACCCCACCCACCACTGACATCACAAAGTGATCACCTGGCCAAGGGCGGGGAAAAAGAGCCTCTCCTGAGTACTATAGGGGAAAGGAGACACTGTTGTTTCATCTCTATCTCTAATCCATCTATGTAGATAGATAGATAAATAGATAGATAGATAGATAGATAGATAGATAGATAGATACTGTGTTTACAGTGTAAGGCAGAATCAGACTGGGTGGGTACCCGGCAGTTGGTTCTGAGGTGCAATGGATGTCGGGAGATATAGTTTCCATGCTTGGTGCTATGTTGTAAAATTGGGATCATTTGCTAAAGTCTGAATTTGGGACTAGGAGCAGCATAAACAAATGGTAAAGGTGTCAAACAATTGGTGGGGATGCTTTTTTTGTAGTTTATTTTTTATGAGATTGCTGGAGTTCCCCTTTAAGGAAAGGGGAACTGATGTACTGACTAAAGTTATATCACCTGTGAAATACCAAGGAAATCCTTAAAATATGACATATTGGGGTTCCCGAGGACTGGAGTTAAGAAACACTGTGATAGATGACAGAACAATTTTCCTTATAGAGATCGAAGGCTAAGAGGGTTCAAAAGATTAAGGGTGGCTTTACACGTAACGTTACGCAGCGTATTTTTTTCTGACTACACAAATGCAGAACCGCAGCAGATTTGACAGTGAGGATTTGATGCTGTGTTCATTCATTTAGTCAAATCTGCTGCGGATCCGCTGCATTAGAAATCAAACCAAAATAACTTTGGTAAAGTGGCGTACAATAAGTAAGGGACCCCTGTCCCCTAGTAAAGCAGCAAGTAAAATTTAAGCAAAAATGTTTCCTGCTAATTTTATGAACTGATTGACATGAGTTAATGCATTTGAATATTTGATTGTGTCATAAAACCTGAACTAAGCTCATTATTCAATTTAATGCAGCTATTACATTAGACTAAATTAAAAGAATTTTATGGAAAAAAATTACAATTAAAGCTAAAGTTGATTACTTTTATAACTTGGAGAAATATATCAAGTTCTATTGCAAATGGTATACAGCAATAAAGCCGTACAGCGGTATGAAAAAAATGGTTATATACAGTATATATAGAGGTATATCTAAATAAAGCACTCCAAATTAACAAGCATTGTGTCAACAAACCAGACTTGATCAAAGTCCATTTTTATACAAAGGGATACCTAAGGTATTCCAAAGTCTTGTGAAAAAGTTACTTTTCATATCCCACATTCCAATGGCAACTTTTGCATCTCTCCCTTAAATTTGGAATAATGAAAAAAAAAAATGTTTTCAATGGATGTTGAAATGCTGTGACATCTCTCTATCTATCTATCTATCTATCTATCTATCTATCTATCTATCTATCTATCTATTATACACACAAAAGTGTTGGGACTAATAATAATAATAATATTTATTTGTATAGCGCCTACAGATTCCACAGCACTTTTTCACACACAATACAAGGGTTACTTTTACACATAACAGGATTAAATAATTAAAACAAATACAGATACAAAAAGAGCTTACAGACTAGGAGGACTGGGGGGTAAGCGGGGGGTTGGGTAACACAAGATGCAGTAAGAGCTTCATTTGCAGATGGTCCAGCCATTGTGCATAGAATAAGAAAGTGCCTTAGGCTATGTTCACACAATGTTTAACAGCATCCGTTGTTAAACTGCTGGGCGCCAGGCTGCATCTAGGACGTTCCTGCAGCCGATACCAGTGTATCGACTGCAGGAACATTCTTTTTTTTAACAATGACTTGTGGGCACTGTCGGGTGTGCCCGCAAATCAATTAGCCATTCGCTTCAATGTAAAGTGCAGACGCTGCAGCACATTACATTGTGTGAACAGTTATTCAGTGACCAGCTTCCAAAAATAATTACATACACTACCGCTCAAAAGTTTAGGGTCATATTGAAATGTCCTTATTTTTTAAGGAAAAGCACTGTACTTTTCAATGAGGATAACTTTAAACTAGTCTTTACTTTAAACAAATGCACTCTATACATTGCTAATGTGGTAAATGAATATTCTAGTTGCAAAAGTCTGGTTTTTGGTGCAATATCTACATAGGTGTATAGAGGCCCATTTCCAGCAACTATCACTCCAGTGTTCTAATGGTACAATGTGTTTGCTCATTGGCTCAGAAGGCTAATTGATGATTAGAAAAGCCTTGTGCAATCATGTTCACACATCTGAAAACAGTCTAGCTCGTTACAGAAGCTACAAAACTGACCTTCCTTTGAGCAGATTGTGTTTCTGGAGCATCACACTTGTGGGGTCAATTAAACGCTCAAAATGGCCAGAAAAAGAGAACTTTCATCTGAAACTCGACAGTCTATTCTTGTTCTTAGAAATGAAGGCTATTCCATGCAAGAAATTGCTAAGAAATTGAAGATTTCCTACAACGGTGTGTACTACTCCCTTCAGAGGACAGCACAAACAGGCTCTAACCAGAGTAGAAAAAGAAGTTGGAGGCCGCGTTGCACAACTAAGCAAGAAGATAAGCACATTAGAGTCTCTAGTTTGAGAAACAGAAGCCTCACAGATCCCCAAATGGCATCTTCATTAAATAGTACCCGCAAAACACCAGTGTCAACATCTACAGTGAAGAGGCGGCTGCAGGATTTTGGGCTTCAGGGCAGAGTGGCAAAGAAAAAGCCATATCTGAGACTGGCCAATAAAAGAAAAAGATTAAGATGGGCAAAAGAACACAGACATTGGACAGAGGAAGACTGTAAAAAAGTGTTGTGGACGGATGAATCCAAGTTTGAGGTGTTTGGATCACAAAGAAGAACGTTTGTGAGACGCAGAACAAATGAAAAGATGCTGGAAGAATGCCTGACGCCATCTGTTAAGCATGGTGGAGGTAATGTGATGGTCTGGGGTTGCTTTGGTGCTGGTAAGGTGGGAGATTTGTACAGGGTAAAAGGGATTCTGAATAAGGAAGGCTATCACTCAATTTTGCAACGCCATGCCATACCCAGTGGACAGCGCTTGATTGGAGCCAATTTCATCCTACAACAGGACAATGACCCTAAACACACCTCCAAATTGTGCAAGAACTATTTACAGCAGAAGCAGGCAGCTGGTATTCTATCGGTAATGGAGTGGCCAGCGCAGTCACCAGATCTGAACCCCATTGAGCTGTTGTGGGAGCAGCTTGACCGTATGGTACGCCAGAAGTGCCCATCCAACCAATCCAACTTGTGGGAGCTGCTTCTATAAGCGTGGGGTGGAATTTCTCCAGCTTACCTCAACAGATTAATAGCTAGAATGCCAAAGGTGTGCAATGCTGTAATTGCTGCAAAAGGTGGGTTCTTTGACGAAAGCAAAGTTTGATGTAAAAACAATGTTATTTCAAATACAAATCATTATTTCTAACCTTGTCAATGTCTTGACTCTATTTTCTATTCATTTTTACAACATATGGTGGTGAGTAAGTGTGACTTTTCATGGAAAACACTAAATTGTTTGGGTGACCCCAAACTTTTGAACGGTAGTGTAACTATATGTGACTTTAATGCAATGCAGCCCCTGCAGTAAAGAATGGACACTGATTCCATTGCAATCAGCGTCCTTTCTTTACTGAAATATTACGTTGTGAACCTAGAGCAAGGGTAAGATGGTAGGTGGAGATGAGGGAGGAGATGTAAGGTGGCGCAGAAATATGGAGAGCTTTATGAGTGAGTGTAAGGGTTTAAATTGAACTCTAGACCTAATGGGAAACCGGTCCATGGACTGGCACAGGGGGAGATGTCAATGTAATGGCTGGAGATGAAGATGAGTCTGGCTGCTGCATTCAGGATGGACTGGAGAGGGGAGAGTTTAGAGAAGGGAAGACCCATTAGTAGGGAGTTACAGTAGTCAGTTGTAGTCTGAGCTTTGTCAATGGTAATAAATGGGTGGATTCTGGAGATGTTCAGTAGACTCAATGGAACTGCAACTTCTTTAAACCAGAATGCTCTCACCGTTTCATTTCCGGCATCAGGGGAAGTTGAATGCTGTCATAGAGCTGCCAGCAAAATATGGATACAACCATGGGCCATAGTCTGTATCCATGTTTTCCAGGATTCCCTAGGGCCACATCTAACTTTTCCAGATGCCGGTAATCAAATGCTGATCATTTAGGTACGGAGAAGTTGCCGAGTCCACTGGACACTAGTTGGGACACCTACACATTACATGTACATCCAAATCCATAGAAACTGATATGGAGTTCTTCAATTTTGTACATTTATCTAGAAAATCATTTTGAAGTCAGACAACAATGTTGAAAAAGAGGACCTGGCTAGATCTCTGTTCTAGTTCATTTGCGAAAATGTTGGTTGGAGTTAAGACTTTTTGGGAGCCAATCAAGTTCTTCCCCACCAAACTCATCGAATCATGTTTAAGTGGACTTTGCTCTGTGACTTGGGGCACTGTTATGCTGAAAAGGAAAAGGGCCTTCCCCAAACTGTTACCACACAGTTGGAAGCATACAGTGGTAAAAGCGTGCCTATCATTCTGTGAAGGCGGCAGTATGCTATCTCTTCAAACTCGAGCCAGGGACATAATGCCCAGAAGTGCCGTAGACTGCACTCTTAGTGAACTACTGTCTCCAGCTTGCCTCTGTCTCAGTGCAGCCACTGAATTTTTACAGCATATCCTGTCACCCTCACAGAATGATAGGTACATTTTAAAAGGAAACTGACAGCAAAAACTCACATGTTAAACTACTGCCAGGCATGGATAGTAAAAAGGCACATATATTATGAACATGCCACCTTTGTTTTAGCTGTCATCTGTTCTCTGGCTTTTTGTTCTAATGGCCTTGTGTCTTGGGAGACAGTTAGGATGAGTGTAGACAATTTTGTAAAAACAGAGGACATCTGGGATTTTTTTTACTCCCATATATTTTCAAATGCCCTTTAGAGGGGTACTCCGGGCAAAATGTATTTTTAAATATATTATTACAACAGGAAAGTTATACAAATCCCTAATATACACTTATTATGGGAAATGCACATATAGTGCTATTTCCCTAAATTTAGTAGGTGAGGCAGGCTCACTTCCTTAAAAAACTTGTGACGTCACGTCTCAAGTGTAGCTTCCGACAGGGGGCGCATGAAGAAGTATAGAATTAGAATAGACGTCTTCTTCCTCCCATTCCACTGCCTGTCTCCCTCCCCGGTCCTACTACACCTGTTGGCCGGTTCCAGGCAGCGGGGTGAGCGCTCCTTATCTGACGCTCACCCCGCTGCGGAGGACCCTCCTGCACCTCCCGTCCAGTCAGCCTGTCTCCCCCATGCACATCATCTCCTACCCCGCCGCCCGGTCCCGGTCGGGGTGAGCGCATCTGCACCTCCCCCCTGCCCCACATATTTGAGTGGCACACTTTGCACCATAGTTTCCTGCTGGAGAAGCGCTCACCCGCCACTCGGTCACGGTCTAAGTCTGTCCCCCTCTGTACCTGTCCCCTGCCCCACATCTTTGAGTGGGACACTTTGCACCATAGTTTCCTGCTGACTGGTCCCATGGAGGAGCGCTCACCCGCCGCTCGGTCCCAGCGGGGTGAGCGCTCCTGCACCTCCCCCCCATCTCCCACATCTAAGTCTGTCCCCCTCTGCACCTGTCCCCTCTGCCGCCCGGTCCTGTGCTGGAGCGCTCACCCGCCGCCCACTGGGTGAGCGCTCCTTCTCCCAAGCAGCTGCCCGTCTTCCCTCAGCTAACCTGTGGCTGATACACAGCGCAGGAGCGGGCAGCGGGGTGAGCGCTGAGGTGCAGCGAGGATGGAGGCACTGTGTATCAGCCGCAGGTTAGCTGAGGGAAGACGGGCAGCTGCTTGGGAGAAGGAGCGCTCACCCAGCGGGCGGCGGGTGAGCGCTCCAGCACAGGACCGGGCGGCAGAGGGGACAGGTGCAGAGGGGGACAGACTTAGATGTGGGGCAGGGGGGAGGTGCAGGAGCGCTCACCCCGCTGGGACCGATCGGTGGGTGAGCGCTCCTCCATGGGACCGGGCAGCAGGAAACTATGGTGCAAAGTGTCCCACTCAAAGATGTGGGGCAGGGGGAGGTGCAGGAGCGCTCACCCCGCCAGGACCGGGCGGCGGGGTAAGTGCTGAGGCGCACAAGGGAGACAGGCTGACAGGAAGGAAGGTGCAGGAGGGTCCTCCGCAGCGGGATGAGCGTCAGATAAGGAGGGCTCACCCTGCTGCCTGGAACCGGCCAACAGGTGTAGTAGGACCAGGGAGGGAGACAGGCAGTGGGATGGGAGGAAGAAGACGCCTATTCTAATTCTATACTTCTTCATGCGCCCCCTGCCGGAAGCTACACTTGAGACGTGACGTCACAAGTTTTTTTAAGGAAGTGAGCCTGCCTCACCTACTAAATTGAGGTAAATAGCACCATATGTGCATTTCCCATAATTAGTGTATATTAGGGATTTGTATAACTTTCCTGTTGTAATAACATATTTAAAAATACATTTTGCCTGGAGTACCCCTTTAATTTTGGAGTAAAGTAAGCATTTGCTAAGCCTGTCACAGGTTGGCACAGAAATCTACATCGGCTCAGGACTAGGGGTAGATTTCGGCCATGATTTACATCTGGAAAAACCATGATAAATTAGAAAACCCAGCTTGCCGCGCTTCCCCGTCCTGTGGCCGCAGACCAGGGCCGTCTTACCCATTGGGCATGGTAGGCGGCTGCCCGGGGGCCCTTGCGTCCTAGGGGGCCCCTGCCCGCTGTCACAGCGGGCAGGGGCCCCCTAGGACGCAAGGGTCCCCAGGCTGCCATCCTCCCATGCCCAATTGGTAAGACGGCCCTGCGCGCGCCCCCTTCCCCTTCTCTTGCGACCGCAAGCACTTTCTTGCTTGCGATCGCAAGAGGAAATCCGGCCCCGGCTGATGCGTCGCTGTGAATCAGGAACCTCAGTGCGCGTCGCTGGGGTTTCCTGTACCGGAAATCCCAGCTTCCGGATGTGTGCGCTCCCTGAGAATCCCCCGGGGAGCGACGCATCAGCCGGGGGCAGAAGAGGAGAGGAAGCAGCGACGGGGGAGCGCTGGTAGGTGAGTTATATGTTTGTTTTTTTTATCTGCTGTGCAGGGGGCCATCTATAAGGGGGGAATACGGGGGAGCCATCTATAAGGGGGGAATACGGGGGAGCCATCTATAGGGGGGGATACAGGGGGAGCCATCTATAAGGGGGGGATACAGGGGGGAGCCATCTATAGGGGGGGATACAGGGGGGAGCCATCTATAAGGGGGTGATACAGGGGGAGCAATCTATAGGGGGGATACAGGGGGGAGCCATCTATAGGGGGGGATACAGGGGGGAGCCATCTATAGGGGGGGATACAGGGGGAGCCATCTATAAGGGGGGAATACGGGGGCGCCATCTATAGGGGGGATACAGGGGGGAGCCATCTATAGGGGGGGATACAGGGGGAGCCATCTATAGGGGGGGATACAGGGGGAGCCATCTATAGGGGGGGATACAGGGGGAGCCATCTATAAGGGGGGAATACGGGGGAGCCATCCATAGGGGGGATACAGGGGGGAGCCATCTATAGGGGGGATACAGGGGGGAGCCATCTATAGGGGGGGAATAAGGGGGAGCCATCTATAGGGGGGATACAGGGGGAGCCATCTATAGGGGGGGGATACAGGGGGGAGCCATCTATAGGGGGGGATACAGGGGGAGCCATCTATAAGGGGGGAATACGGGGGAGCCATCTATAGGGGGGATACAGGGGGAGCCATCTATAAGGGCGGAATACGGGGGAGCCATCTATAGGGGGGATACAGGGGGGAGCCATCTATAGGGGGGGATACAGGGGGGAGCCACCTATAGGGGGGGAATAAGGGGGAGACATCTATAGGGGGGGATACGGGGGGAGCCATCTATAGGGGGGGATACGGGGGGGAGCCATCTATAGGGGGGATACAGGGGGGAGCCATCTATAGGGGTTGATACAGGGGGGAGCCATCTATAGGGGGGGTACAGGGGGAGCCATCTATAGGGGGGGATACAGGGGGGAGCCATCTATAGGGGGGGATACAGGGGGAGCCATCTATAGGGGGGGATACAGGGGGAGCCATCTATAGGGGGGGATACAGGGGGGAGCCATATACAGGGGGGAGCCATCTATGGGGGGGTACAGGGGGAGCCATCTATAGGGGGGATACAGGGGGGAGCCATCTATAGGGGGGATACAGGGGGGAGCCATCTATAGGGGGGATACAGGGGGGAGCCATCTATAGGGGGGATACAGGGGGGAGCCATCTATAGGGGGGGATACAGGGGGGAGCTATCTATAGGGGGGATATAGGGGGGAGCCATCTATAGGGGGGGATACGGGGGGGATACAGGGGGAGCCATCTATACGAGAGGGGGGATACAGAGGGGAGCCATCTATAGGGGGGGGATACAGGGGGGAGCCATCTATACAAGGGGGGGATACAGGGGGGAGCCATCTATAAGGGGGGATACAGGTGGGAGCCATCTATATTAGGGGGGGATACAGGGGGGAGCCATCTATAGGGGGAGATACAGGGGGGAGCCATCTATACAAGGGGGGGGGGTAACAGGGGAGAGCCATCTATAAGGGGGGAATACGAGGGAGCCATCTATAAGGGGGGAATACAGGGGGAGCCATCTATAAGGGGGGGGGGATACAGGGGGAAGCCATCTATAAGGGGGGGATACAGGGAGGAGCCATCTAAAAGGGGGTAATACTGGGGGAGCCATCTATACGGGGGGATACAGGGGGAGCCATCTATAAGGGGGGGTACAGGGGGAGCCATCTATAAGGGGGTAATAAAGGGGGGGGCTATCTATAAGGGGCCAATACAGATGTGCAGTGTGTAGAGAGATGAGGATGGTGACAGAGTGAGGAGACTAATATGTCTGTCTGGCAGATTCTGTGGATTCGTGGCTCGGAGAAGTTCTCATAACGGCACAGGGCAAATGGAAAAGAAGATGAAAAGGGAAGAACTCCGATCAGAGAAGGCGTCTCATGTAAGTCACTTGATGTATCTGCACTGTAATATACTGTATATGGTGTACAGAACCTGTGTAGAGCTGGGTACCTCTATATGACTGGATGAGGTGATAGTGATCTGTGTACAGTGGATTAGTCAGTAGCAGCGGTGGTGTTAGTCAGTATGCGGTGGTAATATTTGTTGCTTGTTATCTGGCATATATATAGAGAAGGGCAAAACAACATGTCTCATATAGACAGAGGGGCAACAACATGACTATTATATTATATATGAACCATGTTGTTTCCCTGTATTCTGTATAGATGAGACATGTTGCACTGGTGTGACAATAAACCCTGCAGATTGCTGTTGGAAGTGCTGTCTCCATTGCGTTTTTTGGATACTTTGAAGCCAACCTGCTCTGGTTTGGTGAGGCGGCACGCACGGTTATTTTTTGTTTTTGCGCTGCTGAAAGACTGTATTGTGAATTAAAGTTTATGTTAACAATAATTAGTATTTTTTATTGTACGTAATTTTACTGGCTAGGGGCGGGGTTGCAAAGATGGGGGGGGTTTTGATGGCGGCGGCCGCGGGGGGTGGGGCCCAATTCGCACCTCTGCCCAGGGGCCCATAATGCTGTTAAGACGGCCCTGCCGCAGACCACAGATTATTGCGCAAATACTCAGGCAAGATGGCAGCCCCCATGACAATGTACAAAAAGGGAAATAAAAAATTTACAACCAGAAGATACAAATAGATTAGAATAAAAGAACAACTTTTAGTATCTGACTTTACTAACCAGTTAAAGAAAATCCAGGTTACACATGCCCTTTAGCCTCGCACCCATTCACCCTGCTGGGTTTACTAAACCTGTCACAGGTTGGCCACAGAAATCTACATCTGCTCCGGACCAGGTATAGATTTCGGCCATTATTTACATCTGGAAAAACCATGATAAATTAGGTGTGGTAGAAGGCCATGCCTCTCCCCCCAGCTTGCGGCGCTTCCCCCCTCGTGTAAAGTAAAACTGGCTCAGTTGCCCCTAGCTACCAATCAGATTCCACCTTTCATTCCTCATAGACACTTTGGAAAATGGAAGGTGGAATCTGGTTGCTAGGGGCAACTGAGCCAGATTCACTTTACACCATGTTTGATAAATCTCCCCCTATGTGTGAAACCAGTTTTGCTGCTACTAAAAATCATGAAGTGAAAAAAAAAAGCACAAAACCTTCCCTTACAGTACATTTTTCTGCACTGCGTTCTTCTGCTCAGGGATTTTTTTTTTAACAGCCTCAATGCACATTAACCTAACAAAACTTAAAACTCCATAAGGAACTGTATTTTCTTCTGGAGTTATTACAGGGTATGTTTTCTCTTAATTAAGCTCATTTACATGTCTCAATTAGTTTTAATTACTCCCATTCATTTCACTAATACTTTTGTTTGATTGGAGTAAGACATGTTTCCATAATTGCAGAAATAGTGGACTCACAGGGGATCATTTCCCCCCGCTGGTGTATATGAAACATGTAGAATTTGATTTGTGAAAACAAATCTGCATGTAAAGCAATAAAAGCCTCTAAAGTACATAGTGATGTTCTGTACAAGATAAAAATGCCATCAATTGGAATACAGAGAATTGGCAAAGAGCAAATTGCAATAGCAAGGCAGATGTTGTTAAAATCAACATTATTACCTTAGATGCATTAACATTTACGCTATATTCACAAGCAGTAAAATACGGCAGTAAAATGTCAGTCTGTACACACACTGTAAAAAAAAACTGGGAAAAACTTTTTTTTACAATATGTCTATTACAGATGACTATTTTGATATATACAAAACAAGTTAAGGCCCTATTACACAAAACGATTATCTGCAGTATCGGCCCATAATTACTTCATGTAATAGAAGACATTGATCTCCGTGGAGTAGTAGACCGCCGCTATCTCCTATGAGCCCCCCAGTTCTTAGGTGTAAAAACAGGTATTAACCACCATCATTACCGCAGACTGCAGTATCTGATCCATAATGTAAATGTGAACAGTTACATAAATAAAAAAGGACAAAGAAAGAGATGAGCGAACCGGGTTCGGGTTCGAGTCGATCCGAACCCAAACGTTCGGTATTTGATTAGCGGGGGCTGCTGAACTTGGATAAAGCTCTAAGGTTGTCTGGAAAACATGGATACAGCCAATGCCTATATCCATGTTTTCCACATAGCCTTAGGGCTTTATCCAACTTCAGCAGCCACCGCTAATCAAATGCCGAAAGTTTGGGTTTGGATCGACTCGAGCATGCTCCAGGTTCGCTCATCTCTAGACAAACAGCATAAAACAATGTTTTATACAACATACAAACAATTATATACAATATGTACAGAACTCTCTGGTTACATCTGCATAGTTCACTCTTACATATTAAATAGCTTCTTATCACACCAAATGCCATGATGGACTTTTGTGCTATATATATAATAGTTAATATGTTGTATAGGCAGTTGAAAAAGGCAATTGCCGAAATGCGTCCTGCGTATTTATATTTGGATTGTCAAATGGACATATAATATATGTGCTATAACTTTTAGAATTGACATAGACTTATAGAATTGACAGTGTTGATTATTATTTCAATTATACAGGGACAGTAAGGGGCCCAAATTATGGGCTGCATATACCCAATGTTCCCCATAAAAAAAAAACTTTTTTTTTTTAACTAAATGTAGATATTACTAGAAAAAAATGTTATCTTAAATTTTAGGGCCTAATGTCAAAAACTTTCCTCAATCAACCGTGGGGTCTGAATACTGACTACACCCACTATACGAAAACATATCTTTTCTTTCCTAAACTGATAAGGGGCATAAAAATCGAAGTAAAAAATCTAACCAAGGAAAGGTTAAAGTGATTAAATTTATTTAGAAGAGATTTTTAATAGGGTTTAAAAAATGTTCACTTTTCAGAGGCGGCTCGCCTTCTTTACCATGAGAATCTGAATCTGTCAAACTCTCTACCCCAGGATTTGGTCACAGCAAAAATGGTGGAGGGCTTCACTACAGGCTTAGACAAAGCAAAACAACATATGTATATAGAAGTATAAAATCATATCCTCTCCTATACACCACCCATGCTCCTTCTCTTCATCCACCTTCTCCTCTCCCTTGGTTGTACTTTATGGACATCTGTCTTTTTTCCTCCCTAATAACTAAGGCCGGGTTCACACTATGTAAGACACCGGCTGTTCTGTGATCCGGCTGTGTCACAGAACGGCCGGTGTCAGTATAGTTTATCCCGACCAGTACAGTTTATCTCGGCCAGCTGGGATAAACTTCAATTCTATTTAATTGGAATGTAGGCGCATATGTGTGCACCCGCATCCCAATTCCCCATTGAACACAATGGAGAGTGCGGCCAGAGCCGCACCCTCAAGTGTAACCTGTCAGGGATGTGCTGCCGCTATTTAATGAATAGTGTAAACAATGTACACTATAGCACTTCCCCACACAGACCCTCCGGTCTAAGTGTAATATCAAACACAAAAATTGTATGTAGATGCAAAAGTTACCTGTCCCTGTGTCCTATAGGGACAAAATAGTTCAAGTCCAGTAGCATGGTAACAGCATCTCACTTAGGCGGAAATACGGAAAAAAAGAATTTTATTCCAGCATGGCAAACAGAGCGACGTTTCAACCTTATAGGTCTTTCTCAAGCATACAGAGTTAGGACAAACATGCAGTATATAAGGGATCATCAGCCAATGAACAGGGAACATATAATTAACACATATTAACCCTTAATAACCCGTGTTTCAACAACAATTACAGATAAACTTTATTTAAACAACATCAAGTGCTATATTTATTACCATAGGGTTAAAACTACTCACAGGGCGCTAGTCTCCCACAGGTGCATCCACTATCTGAGCTACAGAGGAGCGCGATAAGCACAGGCGCCGGCGTCTCACGGCGCTTACTGCGCTTGCGCTAAACAACACCAATCACAGCAAGGTGGGCGTATGATCGCGGCTGTCGACGCCCACCTTGCTGTGATTGGTGTTGTTTAGCGCAAGCGCAGTAAGCGCCGTGAGACGCCGGCGCCTGTGCTTATCGCGCTCCTCTGTAGCTCAGATAGTGGATGCACCTGTGGGAGACTAGCGCCCTGTGAGTAGTTTAACCCTATGGTAATAAATATAGCACTTGATGTTGTTTAAATAAAGTTTATCTGTAATTGTTGTTGAAACACGGGTTATTAAGGGTTAATATGTGTTAATTATATGTTCCCTGTTCATTGGCTGATGATCCCTTATATACTGCATGTTTGTCCTAACTCTGTATGCTTGAGAAAGACCTATAAGGTTGAAACGTCGCTCTGTTTGCCATGCTGGAATAAAATTCTTTTTTTCCGTATTTCCGCCTAAGTGAGATGCTGTTACCATGCTACTGGATTTAATGAATAGTGGCCACACAAAACTGACATGTCAGTGTTCGCTGTGGCCACTAGGGATCTCAGCCAGAGGGTATACTATGTGTATACACTCCGTCCGGGATCCCATTGACTGCTGTGCAAAGTAAGTTTTGTATTAATTACGGCCGTTGTTGCAAATCGGCACACGTCATGTGAACATAGCCTAGTTCTACCATTGTACAACCAGTCAGATGAAATATTGTGCACAGTTTCATGGGATCAATGTACAAGATTAATATAGTGGAACTGGAAAGGATTGAAAGATGGGCAACCAGAGTACACATGGAATGGGAAAACTAGGCCTTGAGTGAAGTACTAGTGGGAACATTGCCCTGGAGTGTAATACCATTATAGGTTATAGCAGGGGTGGGGAACCTTTTCTGTGTCGAGGGCCATACGGACATTAGTAAAATCAATTGAGGGCCACACTCAATAATATACTGTGCGTGGCAGTGGGGTAGCGTGGGTGCGGGGCACCTGAGCCATGGCAAAGTATTGTTCCCCTAGTGCCCCTGCTATTGTAGTTAACCCTCTGTGATGCACTTGTACCTAATGTGAATCCTTAGTGATGCCCCCAGAGTTAACCCCCAGTGATGCCCCTGGTAGCTGTAGTTAACCCCTTATTGATGTCCCTGGTAGTCAAGTTAACCCCCCCCCAGTGATGCCTTGGTAGTCATAGTTAACCCCCAGTGATGCCCTGGTAGTCATAGTTAACCCCTGTGATTCCCCTGGGAGTTGTAGTAAACACCCAGTGATGCCCCGCTAGTCATAGTTAACCCCCTGTGATGCCCCTGGTAGTTATAGTTAACCCCCAGTGATGTCCCTGCTGGTCATTGTTAACCCCCCAGTGATGCCCCTGATAGTCATAGTTAATCCCCCAGAGATGCCTCTGCTAGTCATAGTTAACCCCCCAGTGATGCCCCTGCTAGTCATAGCTAACCCCCCAGTGATGCCCCTGCCAGTCATAGTTAACCCCCCAGTGATGCCCCTGCTAGTCATAGTTAACCTCCCAGGAATGCCCCTGCTAGTCTAGCTAACCTCCAAGTCATGTCCCTGGTAGTCTAGTTAACCCCCCAGTCATGTCCCTAGTAGTCTAGTTACCCCCCCCCCCCAGTCATGTCCCTGGTAGTCTAGTTAGCCCCCCCAGTCATGTCCCTGGTAGTCTAGTTAACCCCCCAGTCATGTCCCTGGTAGTGTACTTAGCCCACAGTGTCCCACTGCCCAGGTCCTCTTCTCTCCCCTTTAGCCTGTGCCAGTCTTCTCCTGCAGGTGGATCGCAATGAAATGACGTCATTGCGCGTGGCCTGCAGGAGACGGAAGATGTGCGCCGCTCTGGTGGGGAAGTAGCCGGAACATGCAGCATCCTCCTTTGTCTGGCAGCTGTCACAGAGACAGGAAGATGCTGTGTATGCCGGTTCCTGCCCCACCAGAGCGGCGCACATCACAGGAGGGCCGCGGGCTGTATCAGAAGGTCTCAGGGGCCGGATGCGGCCCGCGGACCGGAGGTTCCCCACTGCTGGGTTATAGTCGCTGGAGAAGGGATTTATTCTGACTGCGAGATTTGTATTTTGAAAAGATTTTTTTCTCCTTATAATAAGGAAAATTGGCTTTTACCTCACGTGTTTTGCCTTCCTCAACACTAATGCAAGATGCAAGGGAAGGGCACCCTGCTTTGCATAGCTCTGTTCAGCAGAGAAGGGAATCAGAAACTGTAGGGGTTAGGTAGCCCTGCAGTTCCCAAAACAAACGGTGGCAGAAGAGTACATTAAAAACTATGCATATATTTTATAAAGTTACTTTAACTTTATTAAAGCAATGTATTAAACATAAATTTTTAGTCTCCAGAGTACCCCTTTAAGCCATTTAGTTCATCTCTGAAAAATAATTAATAAAAAGTTTCCCTGACAACCATGCAATATAATTCTGTACACCACTTGTTCTAGCTGTTAGAGCAGAGATGAAGGGGCACATGGTATTATAATCGGGATATCATTAATCTTTCTCTTGTTACAGATAGACTATCAGGATTAGACAAATGATTTGCAGCGTTCACAGATTTAGAGCCAAATGAATAGCAGTCAGATATTTGGTGCCTTTAATTAAAGTGAAAGGTATCCTTATATAATCCGTTACAAGTGAAACCATACCAACTGGAAAAAAAAAACATCTGCTTCATCTAAATCATTAATTTTGGATTTGAGGACAATGTCAACCCTGTGAAGCCTTATGCTCTCAATGAATCAGTGACTTTATCACAGAGATTGAACATATTCTGCACTTCACTAAATCCAAGAATATGAATAATACCATTAAGTAAATAGAAAATGTGCATACTGGTGCCAGAGAATCAAGAGCAAAAGCATCTGTTATTCATGATAAAACCTAGAATATGGCTTTCAATTACAGGAATCAAATAAACCTACCTTTCATGCCAACATGGAACTTGTGGGAAATAACATTTACCAGGCAGATATCTCTTAGATCAAAACAATCATTAATGAAGCATAGAAATGAATATTTTAAAATTTAACTGCGATTAAGGTTTAATCTGGTCTCTTTTCTAATTGGTGGAAGTGGTAGTATCCTTGTATACCAGTTAGAACCCAGGATATAATCAGGCCTCAGCAATGAAGCTATTTCTCAAAGTGGACACTAGCTATAGCCTATGATGATATTATGTGGTCTCCAAATTATTATGGGTGTGTTTTTCTTTTCAAAATGATGTCTATTATTACCGCATTTTAATTGACCTCAATGGAATGCAATGAAGTCAATGGAATGACGGACGTCCAATGCACACGGTGTATTAAAGGGGTAGTGCAGCGCTAAACAATTATTCACTTAATAAACACACATTACAAAGCTATACAACTTTGTAATGTATGTTATGTTAGTGAATGGCCCCCTTCCCCGTGTTCCCCCCCACCCATGCTAGACCCGGAAGTGTAGTGCTCTATACTCACCTGATTCATGTCGACCCCCAGCCTCCCGAAGATGACATCATTGTCACAAGATGGAGTATAGAGCACTATACTTCCCGGTCTAGGGTGGGTGGGGGGGAACACGGGAAAGGGGGCCATTCACATATATAACATACATTACAAGGCTATGTTCACACTACGTAAAACAACGGCCGTTATTTTCAACGGCCGTTATTTTGAGGCCAAGACAACGGCCATAGAATTACGAACATACGGGCTAGTCGTGAAACTACGGCTGTTGTTTAATATTGCCTCCTAGCATGTTTTTAATCGGGCTGAAACATGTCATTTAATTGAAACACTGCAACTAGCCGAATAAACCACTCAGTAAATTTTTTACATTAAAATCAAGTTTAATTTGGCCGAAATAAATTTTACGTGTGTGGCCGCATTGAAATCCACGGCCGTAGTTGTAACATTACCGACCGCAAATAAATGACCTGTTCATTTTTCACGGGTCCGTACGAACTACGGCCGTAGTCTTATACGCAGTGTGCATCGTACGACCGTAGTTCGCATGAATTGCTGTATCGTACCATCCTCAAAACAACGGCCGTAGTTTTGCGGTAAAAACATAACCCAAAGTTGTATAACTTTGTAATGTGTGTTATTTAGTGAATAATTGTTTAGCGCTGCACTACCCCTTTAAAGAACAAGCACTGTTTGCGCAGACGTCAAAATAATGATAATGACAATTCTTTTTGGACGTCTTTTGAAAAGGATAGATGTTATTTTTTTTGTTGTTCACACACAGTTTTTATTTTTTCAGTGCCCTTTTACCGCCTTTACTTTAAATTCAAAGGACTTTTCAATTAAATACACACCCAAAGGCCAATCAGACCACCTGAACTAGAATAATTTACCAACAGCCGTCATTGTAATGATGGTGTCCAAAATAGGAAATAGCAACAAAAATCCTCCACTTCACAACTGGATCCAATGGGCACAGGTCCAGGTAAAAAAGCAAGACAAAATGAAGTACTAAGAAGGTATTAAAAATAGCACAACATGTTTCAGGATCACACCGATCCCGTTCGGTGCAATCCTGAAATGGTCGTTTAGTTTTTAATACATTTTTAGTACTTAATTTTGCCTTGCTTTTTTACCTTGACCTGTGCCCATTGAACCTAGTTTTAGAGTGGAGAATTTTTTTTGCTGTTACTCTCTCGTTGTGGTTGGCTGGGTGTGGCTGTGGTTCATATACCCGTTGAAGTCGAATGTTGTGCCTTGTACACCATCAGGTGAGAATCTCTATTTTCTCTCTTTCCTAATGCCCTTCTGCCTGATTTCTACACTCTGGAGCGCTGTTCATTTTTGTATTGCAAAATGGGAAATGACTGACGCCATTTTCAACTCAAAATGATGGACATGGTCATTTTGACAATAATAAATGGACATGTGAACATAGACTAGAATTGTGGAAGCCTTGGGTTTATTCATACAATCTAAATATTGAAACAAGGATTGTTTTCACGGCTGTAATGATGTTCTAGACTTGTTGAGTCATTAAAAGCATAATTGCTTCTTTGGTGATTACTTTGTATTTGTTTGTTTCCTACGCATATGCAAATGAATTAGCGTCAATGATTGGGAAAGTCTGATATAGATAATTATAACTGCAATCTGTAAAACATATTTTAGGTTTTCTAACAAATCCCATTCATCAGTTCCTCAGAAATACCCCACTAGCCCCAAAAGAGGAAATCTAGGTGACACCAGAAGTGTACCATACTAATCGCCATTGTGGTTTTTCTCGCTCAGGAATCCGGGTTTACACTAAAAACTGTTAAACGAAAAAAAGATCAAGGCATATTGCTGTCTAATTGTTAGACAGGGTAAATTTAAACTAGCAGGCAAAGGGGCCATTCACACCTTCGCAATATATATGGTCCGTGCATGGACTGTATACTGTGAACCTGGGGGCTCCAAAACTGTAAATCTTTGCACTACTGTACTGATACAGTTTTCTTCTAAAGGCCAATATGGTGCACTATGTAGCGCTGTCCACTCTATGTTTGGGGCTGCGCATCAGTGTAGATCTACTACCTGCGTGTAGCTCACAATAGTAACAATATAAAACAAGGTATCTGATCGCGCTCCTCTTAATTGCAAAGTCCTCAGGGCGTTGGCTTGAAGTAGTGCCTATTTATTCTCAGGCTGTGTGCACACTATGGTTAATCCTCTCACTACAATGGAGTGTGGAAGATAAATATATATAGAGACACAAATAGTATATATTAAATGATATATATTAAGTTTAGTATCTAAGAGATGTTTAATCAAATGTAGCTCCAATGCTTCACATTCATTAAAATGATCAACCGCAAAACAACAAAGACGTATAGAGAACAAGTAATAGACTATGGGGAAAATGCATTGTTGAACACTAGTACTGGTTTATACATGCCACTTAGTCCAAAAAGTGGGAATAACCAACACTTTTGCAAATTCACCAAAAATAGAAGGTGCAAAGCTCTTGATAAATGTCCCCCTACGTTAATTAAAAGAAGGGATGAGGCCCATGGAGATTCCAAGTGGTAAAAATAACCAAAGACAAGAAGACAAATGTAACAGGCAAAGGTAAAAAGAACACAGGCAAAAAAGACACATTTAGCCAGCTCTCCTACAACACCATTTACACTAGGCAGGAGCATGTTGCTGAAATTGCAAACACACAAAAACACAAAAAAATATAACACCTCACCGCTAATAGCAATATACAGACCTAATACAGATATGAAGCCCTCCAACTGCTAAAAAAAAATCTCCATAAAAATAATTAAGCTCTTGGTATACCATTTACAAACCGTGTAAACCACCCCACCACAATAAGGTGGCTTCATGCCAGGATGGACCTACACTGTACTTTGGCCTCTCCATGGCATATAATAAACCTATGCTCTGGGCGTGCAGGATCCATCTAATACTAGCAAAAATAATAATAAACACCTGGGTGGGATGGGTGGAGTGCATGACCAAGTAGAGGCAGCCACTCCCCCATTTGGAACACAGGCAAAAAAAGACGAATTTGGTCAGCTCTCCTACAACACAATTCACCAGGGAGGAAAGAAAGGAGGCTCCAACTGAAAACAATGCACGTAGCTTCTGCCGGGGTCTAAATCCCAAAACAGCTGATTACTGCAGGTGGTAGGGGGAGCACCCCACTGATCAGTTACTGATGAGCTCTCCTGTGGATAGGTTATCAGTACATTTTGTCTGGAATACCCCTTTAAGGGGAAAATTCCTAAGTTTAAAAGCTGTTTCTAAGAAATGTAAAACAATAGCACTGGTGTGAACTGATCCTAGGGGATGTTATTTTCATGGTATTTTTTGCTAATGTATACTTAGTGCAAAAAAAAAATGTTTTCCTTTGTTGTATTTGGAGTTGGACACACTGAGATACTTTAACCTTGCAGACTCCGATAGTCTAGGAGGAAATCATTCCCCTAGTCCTTGTTACCTGCATAGTCCACCTGACAACCTTTTCTGCAACAGACATCTTATCAGTCATGACTGATTACTGTAATCTGTACTCTGGGCAGCCATTAAGCAAATTACCTGAATCATTGCAAGGATTAGTCTCATTAACACATGATTAGCATCAAATTAAAATAATGAGTGTTTAACTTCTGATGTCTTCCAGTTGTTTGAACAGCTTGATCAGCCACACCAGGCTGGCAGGGAGGTGACGAGTGTCAGAGAGTCACAAGAAAAAGTTAGGCTGGACATCATTATTCAAATGCATACAGAATACAGATCCGAGGCCTTAGAGAGTCAAAAATTGATGTTTACATTAGCAGTGTTTCCTTGAAGGCCTCTCTAAATAAATCTTCTGATATAACAAGCTGTTGGATGCCCTTTTGAATGTTCCTACTTTCTTAGCTCTTTCTTAATTCTGAGTCTTCCCACATGACAATTAAATACCCATTCTTCATATTCAAAATGTTTAAAAAGGACACGATTTTAATAATGTGTAATTTTTTTTTATTTTTATTTTTTGCAGGGGGATGATAAAATCCCTTTAAGATTAAAAGAAATCTGGATTTGTGTTTCCATCTCTTGACAAAATGGCATATTTCTAGAAAATTTCATCATCTTATGGGTTTGGCCTCTGGGACTCCCAACAAATGTAAAAAAAAAGTAGATACAGTGCCGATGTAGCACCGCCTGCTTTTAGTCCACTTGACTGTGGTGAAAGCTAAAGCATGTTCCATTCTGGTAAATGGGAGCAGCTGAAGTCCCTAGTAGGCAGGGGTAGGCAATGTACCGGTACACATAGGAAAACCAAATATAGATATAAAGATATAAAGTCATCAGGATACAAAAGCTTGACTTACATTGCCTGAGGTTACAAAGTCAATTCCCAAGAGTGGTCTCGATGTGGGTAGGGTCTGGCCCGGCAGCCCAGATGATCCCACTACCAGGAACTAGAAAATAGGCACAGGTAACACTGGTAAAGAGTAGGCAGGCCAGGTAGAGAAACCAGGTACAGGCAGATGTTACATAGGGGTCAGTGAAATAGTCATAAGTCATACAGGAGAACAGGCAGGGAACTGCACACCTTTACAATGGCAAAATCACCCGATTGCTCAGGTGAGTGCCAGGCAGGGATAGGGATATTAGAGACATACTGTACATAATTCAACCATGGGGAAAGAAACAGGGGTACTTGAGGAAGTTTTGTATATGGTAACTATCACTTCTTCGGGTGCCCTAGATAGGTAGGCTGTCTCTCCTGATGCGAGCTAGGTACAGGAAACTCCCGGAGGCACCATAGACTGGTATTTTAATGCACTTACAGGAGTTCCTGTGCCTTGCTCACGTTAGAAGTGACAGCCTACACATCAGCCTTTTTACATTATACCCTGCCATACTGATAAAGTGATAGATACCCTTTAAACCTGTCATCTGCATTTGCTGATTACACTTATGTAAAAGCAAACAGTACCTTTCCTTGAGTTCATAGTGGTTGCCTTATTATTTCTCAGCCAAGTGTCAAGGAAAAGGGGCCGAGGTTATTAGGTGCCACAGTCTGGCACACCTCCTCACATGCCTTCACCTTACAGCCCCTTGACTGGCATACAGGGCTTTGGACCAAGTTTAAGGGTGGAACCTAAGTACCCTCCAATTATTCTCCCTTTATCACACTCAGTGGGAAAGTTTCAGAGAGTTATGGAGGAATATTTAAAGGGACACTGTCATCAAGTTAGAAAAATTTAACCTGCCGATATCTTCCAATTGTACATGGAGCACTGAGGATGAAGATAAGCTTCTAATCCTTCATCCTTGGCACAGTTTCTGTGATAATATTCATGCTAATTAGCCATTCTGGAGCACTGAAGACAGGACTACTGCTCCCAGTGCATCATCTGCCATCTGGGGGCACTGGGGTTGGTAATACTGCCCCAGTGCACCAAAATGCCTCATCTCATAAAGATTAAATTGCAAATAGCACAGTGCTCAGGATGAAGGTAGATGCATACCTCCACTCCTGAAGAAAGGCAGGCTCAACAGGCGCGGCCAACTCCAATAGAATGCTAAAGTATATAGCTTATTAAAAAAAACTTTTTATAAAAGTATACTAAAACGAGGATACAGCACAACAGGTTCTGATTTGTAACTTATACATTACTGGTGGTTTCTGACGTGGACTGTTTACTATTCTACCCTGACAGCCCCAACACTTAGCAGTAGAGATGATCAAAGCAGTCAAAAATTTGTTTCGCAAGATTGAATATTGGGTTGAATTCGCAAATATTTGCGTATCACACACAAATTAAACCAGCCAAAGTATAGTAGCTACAATAGTGAGATTATTACAGAGCAATGTTTTTTTTTTTTTCAAAAGATGTTGTAACAGTATCAAAAATTTGAGAATTACAAATTTAAAAAATGTCAGTCAGCCTGTCAGACTAAAACCAACAGAGCAAGGTGACCTGCATTGTATATACTTATATATACATCTCATCAGCATTCTAGCTACTTCTGCAGGTCACCCACTGCTTTAGCTTTTGCAATGCAAAACTCGAACCGGATGCGCTTACAGCAGGTGCCCAGTAATTACAGTTAGTGTCAGTAGTTTCTGCTGTTTTTTGCAGCTGCATGTGTTGCACTGCAAAAAGGCTCTGTTACCCAATGGGTTGCAAAAAACTGGCACCATATCTGATCTAACATGCTGAAGGCCTGGTTCTAGGATCTTATTCTAAGGCCTGAAGGCCTTAGAGCATAAAGGCTGTGATTGTACATCAGTCATTCACTGTTGGCAGTTAAATCTTAATGCCCTGATTCTAATCACCAGTTTCCAATCATGCACCTGAATGTGTTTACCCAAGTTAAATCCAAAGAAAAATATGCACTCACTGTAAAGACTCTTTGCTTAATCTATTAAGTAATGTTCCCCCTTAGATCTTAAAGGGTAAAAAATACCCTTACTCAATTAGAATACTTTTGGATAAACTAAACCCCATCATCAAATATAATGCTCATGGTGTGGCCGCATTAAATATTTTTTAAACACATGCATATCTCCACGCCAGCCTTATGGCTTTCTAAAGTGCATTGGGCAACCCACGCCTCAACAGTATCATCCAGAAACAAATCTCCATGACAATGGTTCACAAAGAGGACATTTTCCCCTATTGGTAGCTATAACCGGCAGAGTTCAATACCTGGCACTTGTGCTAGGGAATAATACTATTAGTGTCCCGCATTTCTGGACAAGCACAATCCGATTGCAGTTCTTGGGTTATTATGATAACAAGAGGGTGGTTAGATTTTACACTACGCTTCCCAAAAGGGTTGCTGTCTGTGCAAATGTTTTAATGGCTTTTGTGGTTGAGTGAGTTGAATAAGGCTCTAGGAAGGGTTCCTGATGGGGTATATATCGTGGGGGCTGCTGTATACAGTATAAGGCTATGTTCACACTACATACATCTATGGCCGTAGATCTCGCCGCAGAACTACAGCCGTAGATTTGCGGGGTGGAACATAGAATTGTTTGCTATGGGATCCCGGCCGGAGCGTATACGATGTTCCCATGCGGCGCTGCAAACAACTGACAGGTCCATTATTTGCGGACGGAATTCAATGAATTCTGTCCGCAGAAGGACATGGCAGTTCACACAGTGAAGCGAGCGGCTCCGGCATCAGAGCTCTGCAGCTGGAAAGATCATCCGGCTGGTACTTAAGTACCGGACAAGATGATCCGGCCAGAGACCGGCCGTTCCGTGACCCGGCCGGGGTCACGGAACGGCCGGTCTCATACATAGTTTGAACATAGCCTAAACAGTTGGAGCCTTTAAAAGTTAGTAGGCATAACAATCTCATGCCGAAAGGCATATTACCTTGCTGTATTTAAGGTGCATTCCCACATGGCCGCAGCGACATGTCAATGCACCCCTTCAGTTGAAGGTTTTTTGGGAGTGACCGAGTGACCAAAGCAAGACTGGGAAGGTCGCTCCCATGCCCTATCAGGGGTTTTCCCCTTCTCAGTTCAAGCCAGCTGGTGACAGATTGAAAACACCAGAGGACATACCAGCGGTATTGTCTAGGTATTTTATTTTTATGTATTAATAAAGCAACCTATATATTTTCCCCAAAACAAATTTTCATCTGTGTTTCATGTATGGCTTACATGTGGCACTTGGTTAGAACATCAAATAAGTGTCTCTATATAGTATATGGAGATCTTGTCAACAGCTGTCGGCCCTGATTTAACAGGGTTCACACCAGAATAGTTGTACAATTTTTAAACTGAGTGCCAGTAAGTTTAAGGAGCAGATAGCCTTTTTGAATCTGGGACTTTTCGTATTCCTTTTTATATCTTGCAGATCTTGATTGTGCAGCTGGGCTTGTCTGTCTTTTTAACCATATCCCCATATTCACTATCCCCTTTAGCTCAACGCTAACATTACTTGATATTCAGAGCCATGTTTTTATTTGCACAAATATTTTTCTCTTTGGCTTTCTTACTGTGGATAGCCCTACTGAGTCAAAGAGTGCTGCTTCTACTAATGCTTCCACCATCAACTGGATATTCTAGGCAATAGTGAGTCCAAGAGAGTGCTGCTAGTAACGCCACCCTCGGCTTTCTGTCCTAGACCCCAAGGGGTCACTTACACTGTGTCAAATGTGGCATTACCTGTTACGGGGCTAAATCTTATGCCTGTCGGTCTTCGGCCCTGTGAGGTCACTGAGACCGCTGTTACCACTATTTACTGCTAACCGCATTAATTACCTGTAAGGGTTTGTTCACACAATTATTGAAAAACATATTTTTTCGCGAGGTTTTTGTTCTGTTTTTGGTGGTTTTGTAGCAAAAAAAAAAATGCCTATAAAATGCACATTCTCCTAAGAAGTGACATGTCACTTCATTTTAAGTGCAGGTTTTTCAGTTTTTGCAATTTTGAGGTTGTTTTTGCGGCAATACAGCCATTATAGTCCGACTACAATCGTTGAGCTGTTTTAATTCTAATTTTAGGTCAGTTTCAATTTGCTCCCAAATTTGCTTCAAAGTTTGGCATATGTATGTTGTGGATTTATTTTTGACCAAATTAAGTGAAAGTTATGTTTTAATGTCAACAAATCTGAATCTTAAGAACTATCCTTCTAACTAGCTTGTGCGAGAGAATTTTTTATACAGTACTTTTGCACATTTCGCAATAACAATTGTTTAGTCAATCATATGTAACATAAATGTCATTTGGGCTCATAAATGTGCTGTTGTGCCATTTTTTTTACATCTTTTAGAGGATATGTTTTGAACAATATCCTGAAACTGGAAGAAAGGGCAAAGGTATTATGCAGAAATCAGTATATACATTCATTCTGACATCACAAGTAGAGATGAGCGAAACTGGAGCATGCTAAAGTCCGATTGTTTAGCATTTGAATACCGGAGGCTGAAGAAGTTGGATGCAGCCCTAGGAAGTTCTGGAAAAACATAGTTACAACCATAGGCCATAGGCTATATGTATGCTTACTGGACTCCTTAGGGCTGCACCCAACTTCTTTAGTCACCCTTAATCAAAGGCTCAACGATCAAAAGCATTAACCAGCTTCAAAAAGTGTCAGCATCTTAGTAACTCTTACCACTCTAGCACATGGCACATATCTTCATTTATTTTGCAAATAAAAATCTACACATCGTTTATTTTTACACCATTTCACCATATGAGTATATTCACACAACCTTTTTTTCAGTTCCGTTTAAAATTATGTCCGTCATTTTGAGTCTAAAATTATGGACGTCATATAGCAGCCTGGCCTTAGTGCAATGATGGCTGTTGGTAAATTATTCTAGTTTGGGGTCACTAATTGGACTTTGGGTGTAGTTTAATTTAAAAGTCCATTGAATTTAATAGTAAAAACAGAAAAAGAACGGTGAGAAAAGAAAAACTGTGTGTGAACAACTAATAAAGAACGTTCGCTGTTTGCAAAAGACATCCGATAATAATGATCATGTTCATTATTTTGACGTCCACAGTAAAAATGTCCGTTATTCAATACATTGTGTGCATTGGACATCCATCTTGCCATTGACTTTAATGCATTTCCATTGCAGTCAGTTAAATGGCGTCAAAAACGGATGTTTTTTTTTGTTAAATATCAAAATCAGCCGTCTTTTCTTCAATTTTTACATTGTGTGAACATAGCCTATATATGTTTCAGTAATTTCTATATATTTGTTCTGTATGTTTCCAGAAATATGCAGTCATTTTCTTTCCTTTGTCTCCACTGTGTTTTTTGGTTCACATTTTACTATGGCATCCGAAGCATCCACATTTGGAAATAAACAGATTTAATTTTCCATGCATTATCAAGATAAATTAGTTACATTGTTTTTGTCGGTAATTGCAATCAAGGGTGCTCATTATTTTGGTAACAAAATGTTCCACCCCCGCTTGAACATAAATGCATTTATCAATAATTAGCTTTTGTCAACTTGTAAGATTATTTATTCTAAATAAGCATTTAGATTTACTACGGTTTACATCTGATTTCACTAAAGCATGGACTTGAATAGAGATTACATTTTCTTTTTTCTACTGCAAAATATATGCTTAAACGTATAAAAAATACATTATTTGGTAAACACTTTGTTGATGTAAAAATGTTTGATTAAAATATATAATATTAAATAAATTATTATCACTATTATTTGATAAATACTGAGATGAAAAACAGTAGCAAATGATTTTAACACCTCCTGCTTCCTCCTTGTGCTTTAAAAGTTATGTGTCTTGCACTTTTAGGCCAACGGCAGTGATTTTATGAAAATATACGTTGTGAACATAGCCTTAATCCAAATAAAAGAGATTATATATATATATATATATATATATTTTTTTTTTTTTTGCAACACCAATTGTACTGTGTAATGACACTCTTAGATAGATAGATAAGCGCTGTGGAATTGTTGTTATTATTATTATTTGGGGAGAATAAAACAAAAAAGCTGTTTGGGGGGCATTTTTATGCCATTTACTATGTAGTAAAACTGAAAACTGAAATGTTATGTTCAAGTCAGTACCATTATAATGATACCTAATTTATATAACTTTTATGTTATTTTACTATTTGAAAAACCAAAATTACTAAACCTGTACGTCCAGGGTTACCCACAGGTGTTCAGAGTGGGGCCGCGCGGTGGCCGCGCTCTAGACCGCCATGGTCCTGGGTGCCGCATGTAGCCTGGGACCGCGGCTATTTGTGGGCACGGTCTGATCGCCGTGCCTGCTAATTAGATAATCGGATGCAGCTGTCAAAGATGACAGCTGCATCCGATTACCTGATGCAGCCGTTCCCTGGTGTCTAGTGGCGGAGATCGCCCCCCCCCCCCCGTGACGTTGGCCCGGAGGAGCGATCCCAGTGTCTTCACCCGGGCAGGGTCTGTGCCGTAATGGCGCTGATCCTGGCTCGGCACTCGGTTGCTTCCGGCTGCAGCAGTCGGAAGCAATAGAGTGCCTATCTCATCGATCTATGCTTTATTACTATGCAGCATAGATCGCAATGAGAGATCAGTGTACTTATACTAGAAGTCCCCCAGGGGAGCCTCTAGTATAAGTAAAAGTATAAAAAAAAGTGTCATTAATAATAAAAAGAGAAAAAAGAAGAAAAAAGCAAGCATCGGCGCCTCGTGTGATACCTCAATACACCAAGGATAAGGATTATGTGAGAAGGTGCTCACCTTGGGCTTTGTGCATATCACCCCTCAACAGGGTATAAATCTGAATCCAGGGTCTTGTTTGGTAACAGTCCACTGTATAAGGGCCTACTAACTCAAGGGACTGCTAAGCTGACTGTGCCAAAAACACAGGATACTCCCAAAATAATGGGGCCCGTGGAGGAAATGAGTGAATAAAATAAAAAAGAAATTAAGGTACTCTGGGTCAGCACTGTCCACACAGAGAAGTGGACAAAAGTTTTAAATGAATGAATTTAATATGTTAAATTCATTCATTTAAAGCTTTAGGCCACTTCTCTGTGTGGACAACGCTGACCTTAATTTCTTTTTTAATTTATTCACTCATTAATAATAAAAAGTCCCCTTCCCTAATAAAAGTGTGAATCACCCCCCTTTTCCCATGTTATAAATAAAAATAAATAAACACGTTTGGTATCGCTGCGTGCGTAATCGCCCGAACTATTAATTTATCACATTGCTGATCTCGCACGGTAAACGTCGCGAGCACAAAAAAAATCCAGAAGTGCAAAATTGCACGTTTTTGGTCGCATCAAATCCAGAAAAATTGTAATAAAAAGCAATTAAAAAGTCATATATGCGCAATCAAGGTACCGATGGAAAGAGCACATCATGGCGCAAAAAATTACACCTCACACAGCTCCATAGACCAAAGGATAAAAGCGTTATAAGTATAGGAATAGAGCGATTTTAAGGAACATATATTTGTTAACAATGGTTTGAATTTTTTACAGGCCATCACATAATATAAAAGTTATACATGTTACATATCATTGTAATCGTAACGACTTGAGAAACATATGTAACAAGTCAGTTTTACTTCAGGGCGAAAGGCGTAAAAAAATACCCTCCAAATAAAAGAAATGCATTTGTTTTTTCTTGGTTTTTTTCAGTTTCACCATACATTGAATTTTTTTCTGGTTTCGCATTGTACTTTATGAAAAAATTCAGCCTGTCATTGCAAAGTACAATTAGTGGCACAAAAAATAACGGCTCATGTGGGTTTCTAGGTGAAAAAATGCAAGTGCTATGGCCTTTTAAGCACAAGGAGGAAAAAACGAAAACACAAAAATTTTAATTGGCCTGGTCCTCTAAGGGTTAAAATTGCCCTACTCTGGCAACCCCCATAACTTTTTTCCTTTTTTTTTTGCTATGGCACTAATTGAGGGCTTTTTTTTATCATAATCTGTCTTTTTTGTTTGTTTGTTTGTTTTTAGTAACACACTTGCATATATAGACAAATAAACAACAACAAAAAAAGGCCAGTACAGCCAATACAACTATTCTCACTGTGCAGGTGCATACTGCCATGGCTGAAATATAGACACAAAAACAGCACACTCCCTAAGAAATGTGGTTAGAATAGCAAAACTTCTATAGAGAAAATTTAAAAAAATAAGGTTCTTGGCATACCATTTGACTAATAGTTTGTCCTCTTCTAATAAATGATACTGATATGAACAAACAACGTTACGTGTGAGCATCAGTAATACGTTTTCCACTTACATTTAGTCATCTTCTCCAAAGACTTTTATTCCTATTTCTTTCTTTTACATGGAATCTTCCATAGACCATAGCTGTGTTCAGACACTGGAGTGGCTGACGTTCTATCCCTGCTCTGGACAGGGCCTGGTCTGGGCAGGCAGTTTTAACAAAGGTGGTAACATGCTATACAGTTAAAGGCATATACGGGGATCCCAAACACTAAGACACTTACCTCCATCCTGTCGGTTCGGCGTTCTGTAGATAGAGTCTGCTCTCAGGCAAACCTTATGTACAGATCGCCCATAGTTTAACTGTAAAATAAAAGTATATAAAAAAAGGGTAATTAAAAAAAAAAGGGTAAAAATCCCTTATAAACCCCCCAATAAAAGTTTAAAATACCTCCTTGCCTATTATTAACCCCTTAGCGACCCATGATGTATCTGATACGTCATGGTGCCGCGCGGGGTGTTCAGAGCGGGGTCCCGCCGGGACCCCGCTCTGAACAGCGCTGATCCCGGCTGACATGTGAAGCGGGGCAGTGCCTCTATTAGCCGGCACGGGTCCCGTGCCGGCTGATTAAGCCTCTAAGTGCAGCTGTCAAATCTGACAGCTGCACTTAGAGGCTTCAGACCTCACGTCCCTGGTGTCTAGTGGGACGGATCTCCCCCCCGCGATCGCATCGATTCTTCTGCCCGTGCCGGTCCTCAGCATCGGAATGACGCTGATCCCGGCTCGGCAATAGATTGCTATGGCCTGCAGCAGGCCATAGCAATCTATGACCGATCTCATCGATCTTTGCTGTGTATATACACAGCATTGATCTCTATGAGAGATCAGAGCTGTCTATATACAAGTCCCCCAGGGGGGCTTCTAGTTACAGTAAAAAAAAAGTAAAAAAGTGTTATTAATAAAAAATCCCCTCCCCTAATAAAAGTCCAAATCACCCCCCTTTTCCCATTTTATAAATATAAATAAATAAATAAACAAATAAACAAACATGTTTGGTATCACCACGCGCGTAATCGCCCGAACTAATAAATAATCACATTCCTGATCTCGCACGGTAAACGACGTAAGCGCCAAAAAATTCCAAAGTCCCAAATTGCGCATTTTTGGTCGCCTCAAATCCAGAAAAAATGGAATAAAAAATGATCAAAAAGTCGTATATGCGCAATCAAGGTACCGATAGAAAGAACGCATCATGGCGCAAAGAATGACACCTCACACAGCCCCATAGACCAAAGGATAAAAGCGCTGTAAGCCTGGGAATAGAGTGATTTTAAGGAACATATATTTGTTAACAATGGTTTGAATTTTTTACAAGCCATCAGATAATATAAAAGTTATACATGTTATATATCGTTGTAATCAAAACGACTTGAGGAACATGCATAACCAGTCAGTTTTACCATAGGGCGAACGGCGTAAATGCAAAACTCCCCAAAATCAAAACAAATTCCTTTTTTTTTTCAATTTGACAGCGCAAATGATTTTTTTTCCGGTTTCGCAGCATATGTTATTGAAAAATAATGCCTGTCATTGCAAAGTACAATTGGTTTCGCAAAAAATAAGCGCTCATATACGTCTCTAGGTGAAAAAATGCAAGCGCTATGGACTTTTAAACATAAAGTGGAAAAAGCAAAAGTGCAAAAACAAAAATTGGCTTTGACCTTAAGGGGTTAAACATACTACATATTGTAGTGTGCAGTCTGATCTATTAAAATATAACTTTATTGTTCCCGCACAGTGCTGATTGCTGTTTCTTTTTTTTAAATTATATATCAGAAAAAAAATTATAAACAGCGAGCAAATTTTTTTTTACACCAATATAATACTAATTGAAACTAGACATCATGGCACAAAAAATGGCATCACAACCTGTCCTGTAGGTGGAAAAATAAAAGCGCTATGGCTCTCAGAAAGTGGGAGGAACATTGTATTAATTTGACCCAGACATATGGGCACCAATGACCCCGATCATGAAAGGGTTGAGGAACTGCTCAAAATAACCTTTAGAGCCATTCCAAAGCCTCACTTTAAAGTCAGTCTGTACCCACAATCTGCCCCCCCCCCCAAACCGCTTGTACTCTCGGATAGCTGTTTTTAATCCAAGATCTGTCCTGCGGTCCGTTTGGCAGGTGATGCAGTTATTGTCCTAAAAAACAACTTTTAAACTTGCAGCCCGTGCCCAACGGGAGTGGCCTAGATTGTGTACGCATTAGGCTGGCACACCGTCTCTGTCCCTCCTCCCCGCCCTCCTCATCATTAGGAATGCTCCAGGCAGATTGCTTCCTATTCCCCACCTGTGGCAGCCCAGCACATGGGCTGGATTGTTAAGACAACTGTGCAAATGTTCAGCATAGAGAAAATGTTTCAGTGGCATTCCTAATGATGAAGAGGGTGGGGAGATGGGAAGGAGGGGTGGTGCAAAGTTAGAACACAGATTCTCCTGTAGGGCACGGGGCTGTAAGTTTAAAAGTTGTTTTTTAAGACAATAACTGCATCACCTGCCAAACGGACCGCAGGACAGATCTTGGATTAAAAGCAGCTATCTGAAGCTACAGTGGTTTTTGGGGGTCAGATTGTGGGTACAGAGTCGCTTTAACAAGTTTATATTAACTCATCTGCTTCTCTTTCCATATTTGATTCAATGGTTAATTTGTTATTATTATTTATTCTCCACCTATGGGAGCTTTTCCTTTCTTTGTCGTTTGTGTTCATTATTCCAATTACAGAACATATGACCCTTCTTTGTGACTTACTGCTTGTTGGTTTGCAATTTTTATACCCCGGCAAGTACATAAATGTTATCATATTTTATAGTTGTGTACGTATAGTATGAATACAAAGAAACTAGAAAAACATCTGTAGCTTTCTAGTCTTTGAAATTCATTCTGGATATCAAGGTCATTTGTTATAGTAATCTCATCTAAAATTTGCCATGCAGCAATCTTGCTGAATTTATACGGCGTTTTCGCTACGAGATGCGCTCTTCTGCTTATGTAGCTTTTCTTTTACTCTGGAAGGAGAAAGCCATTGTTTTTTCAATATTCTTTTACGTGCTGCTGTGAGTCTTTTTGGGGCTCTGAGAGTCTTAAAAGTAATAGATTTTTGCCTATGAGCAAAGAAGCCATTACAGCATGTACCAGAAGA
Source organism: Dendropsophus ebraccatus (assembly GCF_027789765.1). NCBI lineage: Eukaryota > Metazoa > Chordata > Amphibia > Anura > Hylidae > Dendropsophus > Dendropsophus ebraccatus. The sequence goes on from NC_091460.1 coordinate 107,143,956, forward strand.
TTTAATAGGTGTCATAATTTATCATGTATACCGAAAAGTGCTTCTTAATTAAGTGCGTACGTTAATGAATTTTTTAATTTGATCCCTGTAAGTACCTTGCTATACTAATTGCAATATTCTACACATTAGTCATCCGCTGTTGCCCTTGGCTGTTTTCTATCCTGAGAGAGGTAGACTGGGCTTTTCAGTTAAACTTACCTTAACCCTTCGTGAATTGAAGGTATTTTGTCACATAAAGTCATGCCGATGTAATTTGATTGTTCATGTTTAATACTAAAGAGCAATCTATGTTCACACTTTGTAAAATAATAGCGGTTACTTGACAAAGATCAACAAGTCACGTTTAGTGATGAGCGAGTACTAAAATATTTGGGTGCTCCTTACTTGAGACGAGTCTTTCCCGATACTCGAGTGCTCGTTTCAAGTAACGAACCCCATTGAAGTCAATGGGAAACTCGAGCATTTTTGCAGGAGACCCAAGTTCGGTAGAGGGAAGGTCGTGTGAAAACCTGTCAACCTTAGAAAATGATGGAAACACAACGGAAATGCACAGGAAACAGCAGGGGCAGCATGTATGGATGCTTCTGAGGCTGCCTAATTGCACCATTATGCCAAATTCTGGGCAACAGCCTGGTTAAAACAGAGGTAGGCATATGAACTACCCAAAAACTCAGCCTGACACAGCATGGCAATGAGAACACAGGGAACCATTAAAACAGAGGTAGCATATGATAAACCACCCAAAAACCTTGCCTGACACAGCATGGCTGTGAACACACAGAGAACCATTAAAAACAGAGGTAGCATATGAACCACCCCAAAATTTAGCCTGACACAGCATGGGGGTGAGGACAGAAGTGACCAAGGTAGAAGCGGTAGCCAGCGAGCCTCCCAAAAATTAGGCCAGACACAGCATGGCAGTGAGCTCACAGAGAACCATTAAAAGTGAGTGAGGAAACAAGTGAGCCTCCCAAAAAATTGAAATGAGGCCAGGGGCTGGGATTTATAGTGGACACGAACCTAGGTGCTGACAGCTAACTGGCTAGGCCAGCTTTCAGTCACCATCAAGGGTACACCTGATGCCGATTGACCAGGGTGGTGAGGCCCTGGCGGCGGCTGCACAAAAAAAAGATAATACAGCTGGCTGGTTGCCGGACACGCGATCGGCGGTCCCCCAGTAACCAGTCCCACTCCTCTGCAGACGTTGTGATGCCAGAGCATGGCAGTCAGGACACAGAGAACCATTAAAAGTGAGTGACGTAGCAAATGAGCCTCCCAAAAATTAGGCCAGACACAGCATGGCGGTGAGGACAAAGAGAACCATTAAAAACAGAGGTAGCATATGAACCACCCAAAAACTTAGCCTGACACCACAGACCCAGACCAAGATGGACAAAACAATCATCCAATAAATATAGCCGGATTATGGCTAGATTTAGCCTCATCTTCTCATGCAGTTGTGCGTGAGAGGCATATCTTTGGAGGTAGGGCCGAAAAATAACAATACAGTCTTCTTAAGAGGCCCCGGAATTTGATTTGATCGAATGAATACACTTTCAATCCTTTAAAGAGTCCCTAAGAGAGGGCAAGTGCGGTAGCCTGTCTATTAAAAAGACCTGGTCAATCCTGCCTTCAAAACGGCTACAACATCAAAAAAAGGTAGAAGGTACTGGTGAAAGGACGTCAGAGGACACCCGTAATATGACATCCACAGATAATATGGTTCGAAATGGAAAAGAAAAGAATGCTAAATTGAATTTGACTATGAATTTGACTGTGGCAGTTGGGGTAACATTCTTTGCAAAATGTGACTCCCCACTTCTCCCCCCACTGCTGTTTCAACTTTGAATTTGTCTGTAGTAGTTGGGGTAACATTCCCTGCATAATGTGACTCCTCACTTCTCCCCCCACCGCTGTTTCGACTTTGAATTTGACTGTAGCAGTTGGGGTAACAGTCCCTGCATAATGTGACTCCCCACTTCTCCCCCACAGCTGTTTTGACTTTGAATTTGACTGTAGCAGTTGGGGTAACATTCCCTGCATAATGTGAGTCCCAACTTCTCCCCCCACTGCTGTTTCAACTTTGAGTTTGACTGTAGCAGTTGGGGTCATTTCCCTGGTTGACTTGCGGAAATGCGCAAAGATGCGGTGCACCTTAGTGAGCAAGTCAGCCAAATTGGGGTAGGTTTTAAGGAACGGCAGCAACATTAGGTTGAAGAAGTGGGCCAGGCATGGTACATGTGTGAGGCTGCCAAGTTGCAGAGCCGCCACCAGGTTCCGCCCCTTGTCACATGCAACAAAGCTCACTGCTAATTACACAGGGTAATTAGCAGTGAGCTTGGATATGACCTCAATAAGACATAAATAAATAAGAAAATGTATAAACGTCAGCCTGTCAGCGCTGTCAGTTGACAGGCGGGTGCGCTTCTTAGTGACTGATGATGCCACCAGCTGCACGGAAGACCCGCTCTAACAACACGCTAGGGGCAGGACAGCCCAGCATCTCCAAGTCAGAAAGTAAGAAAGACAGAAATCAGAAAATATAGTAGAGTGCCCACTAGTTTTTAGGGGGCTGTGAAATACAATTTAGTGGTGGCTGCACCAATACACTTTGTGACACCCCCTTCCCACTCTGCAAGCAGTAGTGAACTTAAATATGGCTTGAGTAAGAAAGAAAGAAATCTGGAAATATACTAGTGGTCCCAATAGTTTTGGGGGGGCTGTGAGATACAATCTGTGGGTGGCTGCACCTATATACACTCTGTGACACCCCCTTTACACTGTGGAACCAGTAGTGAACTTAGATATGCCTTGTGTAAGTAATACAGAAATCAGAAAATATAGTAGAGGGCCCAATAAAATAGTACTGAGCACTTCTTAGGGGTCTGTGTGCAACACCTAATGTCCCCTTTCTGCCAGCAGCCGATCACCACAGCACAGCTAAAATCGTAGTAGCTGCACTGCAAGTCCCAGCCAGCAGTCTGTAGTAATACAATTTAAAAACAATTTGAAGCCCTTACAAGGGCTGTTTGGTTGTTTCGCTAGTATTCCCTGCCTACTGGAACGCTAATTCCCTCCCTAACACTCTCCCTGACCAGCAGCAGCTCTGTCCCTAATCTCTTCCAGCATACGTCTGAAGCAAGCACTACCGGCTTCGATTTTTATACAGGAAGCGGATGATGAGATTTTCTCGAGTATCCGAGTAATGAGTACCATCGAGTACCCTAATACTTGAACGAGTACCAAACTCGGAGGAGCATGTTCGCTCATCACTAGTCACGTTCATTTGTCTTTGTTGACTGATTCTTCTTCTAGTTCATAACTTTAATTACTCTTGGACAAGAATTAAGACCTACTGTATGATCAAGAACTGTTACTCTTAGCCCCCATGTCAGTTTTAAGTATAACTCCTGTGATCCGATAAAAAAATGCACAAAAAGGTTTTCTGTATCTATATCGGTCTATTCATCTACATAGATAGATAAGAAAAACAGAGAGAGAGATGAAACAACAGTGTCTCCTTTCCCCTATACTACTCAGGAGAGGCTGTTTACCCACCCCTGGCCATGTGATCACTGTGTGATTGTCAGTGGTGTGTGGGGTTACTGATGAGGTGTTACAGCTTGCCTGGCAACAGAAAAATGGCG